>NC_025686.1:3194506-3218635 GCF_000633955.1 Camelina sativa
AGCAAATGATCTTTCATCAAGGTGTAGTGGGTGGCTTTAGCCTTTAATCTCCGCTTAGCCCATTTGTCTGTCGGCACGTCGCCGTCAACTAGGTATGCTCGGATTTCAACTCGCCAATCAGTCGCGTTGCTGCCAGACGCAGGTTCGCACCCCCGGTGCGTCCTCATCGTTCGATAGGTGGTTCTGATTTCATTGGGCTGGTGGAGTGCGAGACAAGTCTCGGCATGCGTTTCACCTATGCTCGGCGTATCAATGCTTTCTACCGGGATGATTCGTCGCAGAACGTGGTCCGATGTCGAAGCGAGTGCTGCCAAAGCATCGGCCGGAGCGTTGTCCCCTCTGGGGATTTTGATTAGCTCGAATTTGTCAAAACGTTTTGACAGAATCTTGATGACATCAAGGTAGGCTGCCATGGGCTTGCTTTTAGTGTCGTACTCACCNGGTGACAAGCTGAGAGTCGCAAAAAGCTCGTATCCGTTTGATCTGCATTCCGTTAGCGAGCTTAAGCCCGGCGATGAGTGCTTCATACTCGGCGACGTTGTTGGTTGCTTGGAATCGGAGACGGAAGGATTGCTCCAAAATTTCTCCGGTCGGCGAAGTTAGTCGAATCCCTATCCCTGACCCAAGATGAGAGGATGCCCCGTCCACATGTAGGGTCCACCGGTCATCTGACGGGTCATTGGGTGTTGGTTTGGCTTCCCCGAACGGTAATTCAATCAGAAAGTCAGCGAGTACTTGGGACTTTGCAGCTGGACGAGTTCGATACTCAATGTCGTACTCGCTAAGTTCGATTGCCCATTTTGTTAGTCGGCCCGATTGACTCGGGCTGTGCAGTATAGATCGTAAAGGTTGGTTGGATAGGACAGCGATAGTGTGCGACTGGAAATACGGTCGGAGCTTTCTTGCGGACGTGACGACTGCCAGGGCAACCTTCTCGACTGTCGGGTAACGAGTTTCCGCGTCGTCGAGTGATTTGCTTATATAAAAGATGGGTCGTTGCTCTCCTCGATCGTCTTTAACGAGTACACCGCTGACGGCCGACTCTGAGACCGCGATATAAAGAAATAAGATTTCGCCGAGCTCCGGTTTTGCTAAGATCGGTGGGGTCGATAAATAGTTCTTTAGCTCGTTGAACGCGCTGTGACAGGCCTCGGTCCACTCGAACTTGCCCTTTGTTTTGAGAAGCTGGTAAAATGGTAAACACTTGTCGGTTGATCTGGATATAAAACGGTTTAGAGCAGCGAACCGTCCAGTTAATCGTTGTACTTCTCTGGCGTTTTTTGGTTGTGGTAGATCAATGATCGCCTTAATTTGCTTCGGGTTCGCCTCGATGCCTCGTCTGGTTACCAGGTACCCAAGGAATTCGCCGGATTTGACTGCAAATGTGCATTTGGCCGGATTAAGCTTCATCCCATACTTGTTGAGGGTATCGAAGCATTGTCGCAGATGAGTGATATGATCCTTTGCGTGCTGTGACTTGACGAGCATATCGTCGATGTAGACCTCCATAGTCCGGCCGAGTTGCTCGGCAAACATCTTATTGACTAACCGTTGATACGTCGCTCCCGCATTTTTAAGGCCGAAAGGCATGACCTTGTAGCAGTACGTCCCTCTATCTGTGATAAACGATGTTTTTTCCTGGTCGTCCTTGTGCATTAGAATCTGGTTGTAACCGGAGAAGGCGTCCATAAAGGTTAACAGCTCGTTGCCTGCAGTCGCTTCGACGAGCTGATCGATTCTTGGCAATGGGAAACTATCCTTTGGGCAAGCTTTATTAAGGTCGGTAAAATCGACGCAGATTCGCCACTTTCCATTCTTTTTTTTTACGACCACCGGATTAACTAGCCACTCTGGATATTTTACTTCCTTGAATGACCCGGCGCCGAGGAGTTTGTCAACTTCGTCGTTTACTGCTTGCGATCTTTCAGAGCCTAACTTGCGCCGTTTCTGTTTGATTGGCTTATGCGTCGGGTCGGCATTGAGCTCATGGGTCGTGACACTTGGGTCGATTCCTTTCATGTCAGCCATGCTCCATGCGAACGTTGAGATGTTAGTCTTGAGGAAGAGTATCAACTCGTTCCTCATGGCGGATGTTATCTCCGTGCCGATATTGACGCATCGTTTCTTGTCGTTCTCGTCTAGGATCACCTCTTCGACCGCGGCAACGCCCTGTTGGACGGCAGTCGGCTTTCCGTCTGTCGGTGACGTGCTACTGTCGCCGACCCGCTGCTTTGATTGCTATAATTTCTTTCCGGTGCGAAGCTTATGCTCGATCAGGAAACAGGCCCGTGCGGTTTGCTGATTGCCACGCAGTGTGTATATTCCTTTCGAAGTTGGGAACTTAACGCACTGATGATATGTTGACGGGACGGCTTTCATCTTGTGGAGCCATGGGGTTCCAAGGATGACGTTGTAGATCGTTGGCTTGTCGATAACCGCGAACCGGAAGTATCTGGCTATCCCCCCAACGAAGATTGGTAAGGTGATGGTGCCGACGGACATAAGATGATCCCCGTCGAAGCCCGTTAAAGAGTGACATTCTGGCATAATGTCCCGTTCGCCGACTTCCATTTTGGCCAACACGTCTCTGAAGATGACGTTGACTGAGCTTCCAGTGTCGATCAATATTCTCGTCACCTCGCTTTCGCCGATCAAGAGTTCGACGACCAATGGATCGTTATGCGGTAAGTCCAAACCTTCTAGATCTTTTCCGTCGAAAGTGATTGGCATGCCTTCAGCCTCGAACCTTGTCGGCCAAGATTTCGTCATTTCAGCTTTCTTAGTATAATCTCTGATCGCTCTGACCGAATCGTTGCATCCGGCTAGCCCGCTCATTATCATGTTGATTCGTCGTATCGTCAGAGGGCGTTGGTCGGGCTTGCGGTCTGTATGCGGTCGTTTTTCGTTACCGCTGTCTTCGCGCCGTTCGGTGAGTAGGTTCTGAATTTCCATCTTGTCTTTGCTTTGGTCGGCTAGTACCTTTGAATCCTTGACGAATTTTCGAGCGATATATTCGGCGCGCTTGGCGTCACTTCGTCCAGGTCGGGTTGTCTTGCTTCTGTCGGGCTCGACAACTATTGCCCCTTTCTTGTATCGCTCCATCAAGACCTTCTGGAGGTAGTGACTCTCGTCAGTTGCGTGGGTGGTACTCTGATGGTAGTCGCAGTACGGGGTTGCACTATTTTCACCTCCCTCTTTCCGTATATACTTGTTTTCGCCGATCGTAAAGGTTCGGCGAGTTCGATCTTGGTTTTTGATGAAATGTTGTCGAGGCTCGACGTAGTCAACCTTTGGAGCCGCAGCTACTGGCTGTTTGGGTATCGCACTTGCCTCCGAAGAATGCTTCTTAGCATTGATAGCTTTCTCTTCCTCGAGCCCAATGTGTTTTGCGGCTCGGAGTAATGCCTCGGCTACGGTCTCGATGTACGTTAAAGACAGCTCTTCCTTGAACTGAGATTCATACCAGAGCGCATTTCAAAGTGCGACAACTGCGGCAGCGTCCGGAATTGAAATGTTGACGTAAACTTCCTTGAATCGCCCTATAAAGGACCGAAGCGATTCTCCCTTGTGTTGAGTTAAGGCGTATAAGTCGGCATGGGAATTCTTATCCTCGAACAAAACAGAAAACTGCTTCAAAAATTCGGTTATCAACTCCCTGATACTATCAATTGATCCGGGTGGGAGTCTCGAGAACGAGCTCAATGCGGTTCCTGTTAGATGCTCGGCGAAAACTTGACAAGCTCCAGCGTCGTATTCCACCGGGCTGAACTGTAAAGGGCCAAGGGCTACGCCAAAGGTGAGTAAGAAATCTCGCGGGTCGACCGTTCGTCGGTCGGTTCGTCTAAGAAAAATACCATAATACCCTTTTCTCTCGAAAGGGATATTTATGGGCTTTTTCCTGGGCCGGGCCCTTTTGTTGGAGTTGGATCTACCCCTAACACAGAGTTCCAGTGACCAGTGAGAGAAGATGAACAATGAGCGAAGACAGTGAGGATTTAATTTTATAGAACAAGTATTTTTGCATATCATCAGCATATATGTGTACGGGAGACGAATCAATTTATCATTATTTATGTAATTGTTAATTGTTTAGAACAAGTTTCAAACAATGCATACTTGTAGGTTAAATAAATATATAATGTTTTCTATTAAATTAGTCTTTTTCGACCGTTGTATCTGCACATGAGTCATGACAAAGACGACCATGTAGCATATATGTGTGAGAGAGTGAGATCTTGTAACGAAACAGTACTTTATTTCCATGGGAGACAATTTCGTCTAGCCCTCTCTATGCGAAACAGAGTATTTGACAGTTTTTCTAAGAAAAAAGAAAAGAATATATGTTTTAATAATAATCCAACTCGAGGAGGGTTGATATCAGAAATATCTCTAATTAGTATCCTAATTCGTAAGGTTTAATAGATTGAGAGGGTAACTAAATAAATATTGTAAACTAATGAATGAGCATCAATCACATAAAAAAAAAACCTAAAGTACTTTTTTTTTTATTTTGTCTTACAGACCTCTCTCTCTCTCGTTCCTTCCTCCAGCAACAGAAGGAAGAAGAATTTCTAAATCGAAGAAGATTCATCTCTTTGCTATTGGAAGATGAGTGGTACGGTGAAGGATGTCGCATCAAAGGCGGAGCTTGATAACTTGCGGCAGAGCGGCGCACCAGTCGTGCTTCACTTCTGGGCTTCTTGGTGTGACGCTTCCAAGCAGATGGATCAAGTTTTCTCTCATCTCGCTACCGATTTCCCTCGTGCTCACTTCTTTAGGGTTCGTCTCTTTTATTCTCTCTTTCTTACCAATCAAATTCTTTTATTCTCTTTCAATGGTTTTTTTTTTTTTTACGGTTTCTTCTATTATAGGTCGAAGCTGAGGAGCATCCTGAGATATCTGAGGCTTACTCTGTTGCTGCTGTGCCCTATTTCGTCTTCTTCAAGGTAGATTTATAGGTTTCTTTTTTCCCTATGATTTCACCGAAAGTTTTAGGATTTAGGGTTTTTGTTTTGATTGGTTTGTGTCTCTCTGTTAGATTATTTCAAACTGATAAGCTAATCTGGTAGAATTAGAAGATGATGATTCCCCTAACAATCTAGGTCCAGAGTTTGAAGAAGACATTATTAGCAGTACTCCTTGATGCAATCATACTTATTTGATTCTTTGTTCTGTTCTGATTGGTTCCCCTAACAATCTAGCTCTTGAGTTGGAAGCATACATTATTAGCAGTACTACTTGATGCAATCATATTATTAGCAGTACTACTTGATGCAATCATATTATTAGCAGTACTGCTTGATGCAATCATACTTGTTCATTCTTTGTTTGGTTGCAATTTTCTGTCTTTATAGCATTGAGAGTTTGTTCAAAGCTTGAATCTTTGTCATTGTACTGTAGTGGTTGTTCTGAAAGTTGGTATTTATATTGACTGTGAGTTCGTTTCTTTTCCTCTTATTGAAGGATGGCAAAACTGTGGATACACTTGAAGGAGCAGATCCATCAAGTTTAGCTAACAAGGTTGGCAAAGTTGCGGGTTCTAGTACTTCTGCGGAGCCTGCTGCTCCTGCTAGCTTAGGTTTGGCTGCTGGGCCAACGATTCTTGAAACTGTGAAAGAGAATGCGAAAGCTACTGTACAAGACCGTGCTCAGCCTGTATCTACCCCTGATAGTCTCAAGAACCGTTTGGAAAAACTCACCAGTTCTCACCCTGTCATGTTATTCATGAAAGGTACTCCTGAGGAGCCTAGGTGTGGGTTTAGCAGGAAAGTAGTTGACATCTTGAAAGAGGAGAAGGTTGAGTTCGGAAGCTTTGACATACTTTCAGATAACGAAGTGAGAGAGGGTTTGAAGAAATTCTCTAACTGGCCAACGTTTCCTCAGCTGTACTGCAACGGAGAGCTTCTTGGTGGAGCTGATATCGCAATAGCGATGCATGAGAGTGGTGAATTAAAAGAAGCTTTTAAAGATCTTAGTGTCACTTCAGTTGGTTCAAAAGCAAGTCAGGATGAAGCTGGAAAAGGAGGAGCGGTAAGTTCAGGCAACACGGGCTTAAGCGAGACCCTCCGGGCTCGCCTTGAAGGTCTGGTCAATTCCAAACCAGTTATGCTGTTTATGAAAGGAAGACCGGAAGAACCAAAGTGTGGGTTTAGTGGGAAAGTGGTTGAAATTCTCAACCAAGAGAAAATCGAGTTTGGGAGTTTCGATATACTCTTAGATGACCAAGTTCGTCAAGGGCTTAAAGTGTATTCAAACTGGTCGAGCTATCCTCAGCTCTACGTGAAAGGTGAGCTTATGGGTGGGTCAGACATTGTCTTGGAGATGCAAAAGAGTGGTGAGCTGAAAAAGGTTTTGTCTGAGAAAGGGATCACTGGAGAACAGAGTCTTGAAGATAGGTTGAAGGCGTTGATAAACTCCTCGGAAGTGATGCTGTTCATGAAAGGCTCACCAGATGAACCACAATGCGGATTCAGCTCCAAAGTTGTGAAAGCACTGAGAGGAGTAAACGTGAGTTTCGGATCGTTTGATATCTTGACTGATGAAGAAGTAAGGCAAGGGATTAAGAATTTCTCAAACTGGCCAACTTTTCCTCAGCTTTACTACAAAGGTGAGCTAATTGGAGGATGTGATATCATTATGGAGCTAAGTGAGAGTGGTGAGCTCAAAGAAACTCTATCAGAGTAAGTAAGATAGTCTCTCTGTGCTTTGTCATGGTGAGAGAGAACATTTTTAAGTTCTGGTAATAATATGTTTAGGTTATACAAGCTCTGTCTTGTTATTTCTATGGCTTGAATATCTATGACATTTTTTCCTCCCTTGTATCAACTTAAATTTATGCCTTTTTATCTTTTAAAAACATGCTTTTTAAATCGTGCAAGAAAAAACAAAATTCAAGACCTTATTTAAGTACTCGGTTTAAAATAAAACAAAGAAAGGTTGAAGCGACGGCTAGGAATAACTCCAATCACTCTGTGTGGAGAGTTCTTTACGATCTAACGGCTGGGATTGAACTCCTTTACGTCATCAAACCGAAATTTCTTAAAATCAAAGGGAAATGAAATATTTTTTTAAATATGCTTTTAGTTGACATTTTGAAAGAGGAGATGGTTGAATTTGGAAGCTTTGACATACTTTCACACAACAAAGTGCGAGAGGGTTTGAAGAAATTCTCTAACTGGCCAATGTACACACGCTAATATGGACCGGATCCAATCACTCAACCAAACCAGGTTTGGTGGAACTTTTCTCCGGATCCAATTCCTTTGTATTATTTATTAATCCGAAAAATGTTTTAAAAATCATCAACTCACCACAAAACATGAACTTTAAGATAATAAAACAAGATTATTAGAATTCTTTATTTTTTAAACCTAATCGCTCTATTTGATTTTGGATTGCAAAAACTCCAAATCATTCTCTTGAAGCGATCATACTTTTCATCATAAATCCTTTATCTAAATCTGGTTTTTTATAACAAATAAAATATAAAATCAATATTTTGAATACTACTAAAAGTTTAACATATAATCTAGTATGTATATAATAAATAGATAAATTAATATTGACTCACTAATAGAAATATTGTTTTTAAAACCTACCACATTAAAAATTCATATTATAAAATTAATACTTTTGATAATAATCTTATTCTCTTAGACTTGGATAATTGAAGTTCATCAAAAAAACAATGACAAATTATTGTCATCAGTACAAAATTACAATATTATGAAGATATTAGACGAATTCGTTTTTTGAAATAACATTGAAATTTTGAATTTAAGAGTTAATGATCTCAACATCACAATATAAATATAAATATAGTTATGAATTTAAGTTTAGACTAATTCGTTATTGAAAAAAATTCAAATTTTTGAATTTTGTTTATGCTTTATCCTCCTCTCATACATGTTTTGTTACATACCCCTCTTAAGCTTTCTTAATCAACTAGCGAATCATCTCCAGGTAGTCGAACCAATGGCGGTAATCAAAAGATTATGTTCGTCATGTAATTTTTTTTTTTCTCTCGACTAAAGATTTGGTTTACTTTCTTGAATAAGATATGGTTTTCCTTGTAGCCCGGACTCAGAATCATGAAAAGGATGTGCCATCACCATCTTGTTTGGGCTGGTCCTGATGATCAAAAGTTGAGGGGGAGTAGAAACCAAATGTAACATAAACCAACAAAAAAAAAACCCCTTTAAGCCGATTTAAAAGATTTAAACAAAGATTTCTACAAGATTTTTACAAGGTTTCAAAAATATTTTAATTTTGTTTTTAAAAGATTTTAAAACGTTTTTGAATACCATTACAGGGTTTCTACAATATTTTATAAGGTTTTTAATAGATTTTACAAGGTTTTAGCCTTTTAGGTGGGTTTTACAAAATATTATAAAAAGTTTTTAAAAGATTCTTATAAACATTTCAAATTTTATATTCCTGTGTTGTAGTTGTATTTGAAGTCATGATGAAAAAAGCTTGTGAATTTTACATTTCAAAATTTACAAGAAGTGTATGTCTTTGGACGAGGAGTCACGAGGACCAAATATATAATAACACAATCGAGCCAAATAGGATATTTGTATTATTGAAAACAAGTCATTAAGCTTTATGCGTTACTATTGTTTTGGTTTTGTTGGAGGAGGACGAATCTTTTTTATACGTTTTGAACTTTTGATTCGTGGGAGTCTGTGGTATACACGTCAGATGCGAAGTCATTCAATCTTGCAACCCAAGGCAGATCAGGATAACATTGTTACCGTGTGTTGCATTCTTTTGGCAACAGAGAGATCCATTGGGGGAATTTCGACAAGTTATATCCAAACACATTTTTAGCTCTTTTTGTTCTCTGTTTCTTTCCATGTTTCTAATCGTTGCATTTTCATCATTTTCAATAGAACATAAATATAAAAATAAAAAATAAAATGTATTCAATTGATTATAAGCTGGGATTCTGTTGAAACCCTAGGAATGTCTTTCAACCTGTCGATCGTCATCTCCTTTGCAAGCTCGAAGGTGGAATCAAACTCGCAGACGGGTAACCTCAGAGAGATTGTTGCAGTCTTTAAACAGTTGGAGTTTGCTAGGAGGTATGTCAAGAACTCTTCCTCTTCGTCTCTAGCTGCATATCCTTTCCACTCAATATCCTCTAGTTGTGACGACACGCATCCAGGAACAAAACTCGGTTGAATCCATGAAAGAGGAAGATCCTTGGTGGTATATTATTAGGGACTAGATGTGTAAATATTATGTTGTATCTTTGGGTTTCCTTATTTGTCTATATCCTAGGGTTCTCTTGCTTGTATATATATCGACTCATACATCTAATAAAGGTCGAGCCGTTCTATTCTCATCTACATCTTCTCCTCTGTACCTGCATCCATTGGAAGGGCCAGGAACTTTGATTACTGCAGTTCAATTGAAAGGGGATAACTATGAAGATTGGTCTAAGCATGTGCGGAATGCCTTGCGTACTAAAAGAAAGTTGGGTTTCATTGATGGAACCTTGGAGAAACCGACTACGACGGACGAGATCGAACAGTGGGAGGTGGTTAATTCAATGATCGTTGCTTGGATTATGAACACAGTGGAACCAACGCTGCGGATGACGATATCGATGGTGGAAGATGCGCACATATTGTGGGAAGATTTGAAGTTGTAGTTCTCGGTTGGGAATGGACCGAGAATACATGAGTTGAAGTCTGATTTAGCTAACTGCAAACAAAAAGGAGATAACGTGATGACTTACTATGGAAGACTGAAGAAGATGTGGGACGAGTTAGCAGTTTACAAACCCATGCGATCATGTTCGTGTGGAGAGCTTGCGTCTCAGCTGGAACAATACAGAGATGAGGAACGTACTCATCAGTTTTTGATGGGTCTAGATGATGTGAGATTTGGGGGGATTCGATCTACACTGACCAACATGGAGCCAATGTTGAAATTGTCTCAAGTTTATCAACGAGTGGTGAGGGATGAGAGACAACAGAGCATCACTCGTGACAAAGAAGAACGTACCGATGCAGTTGGTTTTACGGTTCAAGCTACAAACAAAGGGAAGTCTGGGGTATTTCAATATCGTGAAAAGGATACCACATGTACACACTGTGGTAAATACGGACATGACATCTCTGATTGTTTCCAAATCAAAGGATATCCTGACTGGTGGGGTGAACGTGGAAGAAACTTTGGAGATGGAAGGGGAACTGGGAACAGAAGAGGACGAGGCCGCTTTGGCCGTGGTGGAGGAATGGTTGGAAGCTACGGACGGGGAAGAGGTTCGACCTTGGCTCGCGCCAATGTAGTGCAAACAGATCCTGAAACTCTTGGAGGTGCGAATTCGGCGTTCAGTGAACCTGTTGCGAACTCAGCGGTAACAACACGCCGTGACAGAGTATTCGACAAAGCTTCTCTGCCACAATTGAGCGACGAGCAGTTGACATCGTTGATTGGTTTTCTAAACCAGCAGAAAACTACGACCTCCACAACAAAACTCTCTGGTAAGACTGACATGATCATTGATACTGGTGCTTCGCACCATATGACTTCCAATCTTGATTTTTTGAGGGACGTAACATCTATCACACCTTGTTCTATTCGAATTCCTGATGGAGACCGTGCGATGGCTGAACAACAAGGCCGCATGTGTTTGGGGGGTGATGTTTGGTTGAATAACGTCTTGTACTCTCCAGATTTGACTTGTTCTCTAATTTCGGTTGCCAAGTTACTTAAAACGACTGTGTTTTGCAGGACCGTTCTTTGAAGATGATTGGTGTGGGTGAAGAGTGTGATGGGGTCTATAAGTTCAGAGGTATCCTCGACGTTCAAGCAAACAGGACAACAACTAACGTTCAGCGTGATCTGTGGCATAGACGTTTGGGGCATCCTTCTGATCGTGTTTTGTCATATTTATCTAGTATTTTTTATGTTGGCAAAACCGTTGAAACAGACGGGGGCTGTGACATTTGTTATCGAGCAAAACAAACTCGGGTTTCTTTTATTGATAGTAATAATAAAGCAAGTGCTAGTTTTGATTTGATTCATTGTGATCTTTGGGGAGCTTATCGTACTCCGTCAACGTCGGGAGCAATTTATTTTTTAACTATTGTGGATGATTACTCGCGTGCTGTTTGGATTTATTTGCTGCTTGAAAAACGTGAGGTCTCTGTCTGTTTGCAGAAATTTTGTGCAATGGTAACTGTCAGTTTGATAAAAAGGTCCGAGCTGTTCGTTCCGATAATGGTACTGAATTCACATGCTTGAAACGGTATTTCGATGAAGAGGGTATTTTCCATCAAACTTCGTGTGTTTACACACCGCAACAAAATGGACGAGTGGAACGTAAGCATCGACACATTCTTAACGTCGCGCGTTCTCTTATGTTTCAAGCTTCTCTACCCGTGAAGTTTTGGAGAGAATGTGTTCTTGCTGCGAGCCACGTTATTAATAGAACTCCTACCCCTTTGTTGCAAGGAAAAACTCCATATGAGATGTTGTATGGGAAGCCACCTTCTTTTGATAGTTTGAGAGTGTTTGGTTGTCTGAGTTATGCTCACAAAATTTCTCGTGATAAGGATAAATTCGGTGAACGGAGTCGTAGATGTGTGTTCATGGGTTACCCTTACGGAAAGAAAGGTTGGACAATGTATGATTTGGAGTCCCATGATTTCTTTGTTTCGCGGGACGTCCAATTTCATGAGTCGGTGTTCCCGTTCTCAGCGGTGTCCAATGATACGGGAGACACGGTCCAGCTGCCAACTGATTTGTTTCTGCTCGATGATAATGCTTTCGCTGAACCACGGGATGATATCTCACCTACGCAGGAGACTGTTATAGTCAGGGGGAGTGTCGACTCTCCAATGGCGCGTCCTCCATCTCCCACCGTCGAACAAGAAGAAGAGGCTGAGAATTCAGGAATCAGGGGGAGCCATGATGAGAATGTTGTCGTTGCTTTGGACTCACCACCAGTACGAGTTGAACCACTTGGTCGTGGACACCGACAAAAGATTCCTTCCACACGTTTGAAAGACTACGTGATTGAGCATCCATCACTGAACCACGATATAGATCCCTCGCTCTCTTCCGCCTTGGCCACGTCTTCGAACAAAGGTACGGTTACTTATCCCATTGCTCACTATGTCACCAACGAACGTTTTTCTGCTCACCATGCAGCGTTCTTGGCGGCTATTTCGGCTGATTGTGAACCTGACTCTTACAATGAGGCCATGAAACTCCAAGTGTGGCGCGATGCGGTAACGGTTGAGGTTGATGCTCTCGAAGAACAACAAACATGGGATGTTGAGGACCTCCCGCCGGGGAAAACAGCTATTGAGTGTCGGTTTGTCTTTAAGATCAAATATAACTCGGACGGTACGATTGAGAGACATAAAGCACGTTTGGTTGTTATGGGTAATCGACAAAAAGAAGGGAAAGATTATAAAGAAACTTTTGCCCCGGTTGTGAAGTTGACTACAGTTCGTATGTTTCTCAAAGTAGCAGCGGTTAAGAATTGGATAGTACACCAGATGGACGTCCATAATGCTTTCCTCCATGGAGACTTAGAAGAAGAAGTTTACATGAAACTTCCACCTGGTTTCAAGACATCGGGTCCAAACAAAGTGTGCAGATTACGAAAGTCGTTGTATGGGTTAAAACAGGCACCAAGGTGTTGGTTTTCGAAGCTTACGAATGCGTTACTTGCATATGGGTTCAAACAATCTTATGCGGATTACTCGTTGTTCTCATTAACTCGAGGCAAAATGTGCTTGTACGTGATTGTGTATGTTGACGACCTTCTCATTGGCGGGAACGATGAAGATGCAATTGGTCGTTTTAAGGGTTACTTGAATCAGTGTTTTCATATGAAGGATTTGGGCTCTCTTAAATATTTTTTGGGGATTGAAGTGGCCAGATCTTCCAAGGGGATTTATTTGTCACAGCGAAAATATGCATTAGATATTATAAATGAATGCGGTTTGCTAGGAGGGCGGCCAGTGTCTACGCCTATTCTTGAAAATCACAAGTTGGAAGAAGATAAGGGCGAGTATTTTGATCGGCCAGAACAATACCGCCGTCTAGTTGGAAGGTTAGTCTATTTGTCGATCACCAGGCCGGAAGCTCATGTACGTCGTACATGTCTTAGCTCAATTTTTACATCAGCCTCGACTGAAACATTGGTGGGCTGCGCTGCGGGTGGTTTGTTATCTCAAAAACAGTCCAGGACAAGGGATTTTGCTTACATCCAATGGTGATTTGCATATCTCCGCCTATTGTGATTCTGATTTTTCCACTTGTCCGATGTCTCGTCGTTCTCTTACTGGCTTTGCTGTCCTGTTGGGAGGTTCTCTGATTGCTTGAAAGACTAAGAAACAAGGAGTTGTTTCTCAATCATCTGCGGAGGCTGAGTATCGTGTTATGTCTTTCACTGCGTCGGAGCTTCATTGGATACACAGTCTCTTATCTGATTTTGGGGTGACATCGCCGGATCCTATTCGGTTATACTGTGATAACCAGGCAGCTCTTCACATTGCGGCTAATCCCGTCTTTCACGAGCGTACTAAACATATCGAACGTGACTGTCATTACGTCCGTGATGCGATTCAAAAAGGTTTGATCAAAACAGAGTATATTCACACTACGCGTCAGCTTGCCGACATTTTTACCAAAGCTCTAGGAACACCAGCCTTTACCTATCTTTCTCGCAAGTTGGGCATTTGTGATCTTCATGCACCAACTTGAGGGGGAGTATTAGGGACTAAATGTGTAAATATTATGTTGTATCTTTGGGTTTCCTTATTTGTCTATATCCTAGGGTTCTCTTGCTTGTATATATATCGACTCATACATCTAATAAAGGTCGAGCCGTTCTATTCTCATCTTCTCATATATTCCTGCGAAAAGCAAAAACCGCACTCATATATATTAGGAATATATCAAACACAAACATGCAAGCTTACTTCTTTTAACACATCTGCAAAGTTGGAGGCAGGAGGGAGGACACGTACGCAATGGATCACAAGAGTTTTTAGTTTCGGAGAATTTTCAAGAAACAGTAGAGTTGGTTTCACCCAGTCTGTTTCTTCTGGAACTATCTCACACTCTATAAGCCGAGAAAATTTGAGAGTGCTATAACACACAACCTGTGATGAACAAAGCCAACATATATATCAGCATGCACGCAGCTAGATGCATGCAACAATGAGATGACAAGCAAAGAGACGAGAGAGAGAGAGAGAGAGAGAGAGAGAGAGAGAGAGAGAGAGAGAGAAGAGAGAGCTACGTACCGTTGCAGCAGTCAAATACAAGGCAAGATACGAGACCGATGAAAGAGATCTTAGAAACTTGTCACCAGGATAATAAGATGCAGTGTCGATAACTGCACTATCAAGACCAGGCAGCTCCATCGAGCAAGAGTCTCCCGAAGAGTCACGGAAGTCAAAGTGTGTTAATGCCGGAGTAACTATAACCAAGTACCTACCAGTATCTCCTACACCAGAGCCGTCTCTATAATTTGTATACGATAAGGACGATAAATTAGGCATTTCCACACGAAAGCTCGTGACATTGTCATCCTTGTCATTTCGTTTGACGCACAGTGTCGCAAGAATAGGGCAGCTCGCCAAGAGCCTAACCAGAGAATCATCGTCTTTGTAAACCACATAGTCAAGCTCGAGGAATATGAGGGATGGGAGGGAAGCGGAAGAAGGAACATCCACGAGAATATTGTCGGAGAGAGTCAGTACCACGAGAGATTTGCAGGAGTAAAGGGTATTGGGCAAGCTGGCTGGATCAACGGCGGACCAGAGGAGTTTGAGTTTTATCTCAAGCACCCTGCGATCAACGGCGTTTGCAACCCACTTCACGACATCAGCATCGGTAGGACAACTTGGACCGAGTTCAATACACAAGCTGCGAATTACGGGTGCTCTGTGGAGTTGCAGTGAATTTTCAAGAAACCACCAAACGCTCTTTTTGCTTACAACCTCCACTACTTTCTCATCATGCTCATGCTCGTGCTCATGCTCATCATCGTCCACATGCTTATAAGCATAATCATCATCATCATCATCACTATCCTGCTCCTCTTCGATGGTGTCTTTGTACTCAAGTCTCTGTTTCATCGTCCAAACAGAGAACCATCGTTTGGACAGAAACATGGTGGCCACTGCGTCTTTTGTCGGAACAAGATCCAAGATCATTACGAGCAAATCTTTGAGAAAAAAATAGCGTTTTTGCTCCGTATTGATCTCCATAATTTTTTAAACTTTTTCAAAATTTTGAGAAAAAAATAACATGTGGGAGTGGGATACTCATTTTTACCTTAATCAACAAGCCTAATCTTATATAGATTCAGGTATTAAGAGTAAAGAAAAAGCTTGATGCGACGGCTGGAATTAAACTCCATTATGCGATCAAACCAAAATGTCTTAAAATCAAAACAAATGAAAGATCAGTTTAAAACCAGGCTGCAATAGTTAACAAATAAACCAAACTGCAATCGATCACATAAACCAAAATTAATTATTCGTTTTCAATAATTAATCCAAAAAAAAAACGAACCAAAATATCTCCAAACCAAATTGAACAAAAAAATTCCAGTTCTAACTCCAAACCAAAAAAATAAATAACATTTAAACCGAACGACACTTAACCGGAAAACCAAATGTTCGGACTTGTTAAAAAAAAAAAAAAAAAATTAATTCGTTAAACCCTAAACCCTTTTGTGTGGAGTTGTTTGTTGCGTCTCTCTCCCCATCGCTCCTGCGCCGCGTTTTCCTCTCTGAAGCTCTTTTATTCGATTCTCTCTTCTTACAATCACCAGTTTGTTAATCCCAAAATCATTCCTTAGAAACCCTAATTTCTGGTTCGAAGCAGCAGTACACACTCGAAGATGGGAATCTTCGAACCGTTTAGAGCAATAGGTTACATAACGAGTACGGTTCCCTTCTCCGTCCAGCGATTAGGTACCGAGACTTTCGTCACCGTCAGCGTTGGCAAAGCTTTTCAGATTTATAATGTAAGTAACTCCGCCCCCATCTTCATTACTTTGACTTGCGTGTTTTTGTGTTATTCATTAGATTTCTTGGTTAATTTGGTTTCCTTGTCTCGTTTGCTTGCAGTGTGCCAAGCTCAATCTTGTCATTATCAGTAAGTTTTTCTGAAGCATAAACTTAAAGATTGAATATTTGTCTAAGTTAGTATCATTCTGGTTTGTTTCATTGAGCTTTGATTTTCTAATAATCTAATTTGGTGTTATCTTTAAGGTCCTCAACTCCCAAAGAAAATTAGAGCTCTAGCTTCTTACCGTGACTACACTTTTGCTGCTTTTGGAAATGAAATCGCTGTTTTTAGGCGTGCTCATCAGGTAAAAAAACTTAACTTTGAGCATGTTCTTTCGCTTAGCAACTTGAAAACTTAATCTTGATTTCTACAACTATCTTGTTTCTCATTGTGGATTTGTATCAGGTAGCAACTTGGAGCAAACATGTTGCTAAAGTTGACCTGCTACTATTGTTTGGAGAACATGTGCTAAGTCTTGATGTTGAAGGAAATGTGTTCATTTGGGCATTCAAAGGAATCGAAGAACATCTAGCTCCCATTGGAAATCTTCAGCTTACTGGAAAGTTTACCCCGACCTCTATTGTTCACCCAGATACTTATCTGAACAAGGTTAGTCCTACTTGGTTCAGTGTTTCATCTTTTTTACTTCTGGTGTCCTCTGTTGTTGACAAGACTATATAACTCTATTCAATTTTCTCTTACTTGGAACCACATGGTAGGTTCTTGTAGGGAGCCAAGAGGGTCCGTTGCAGCTATGGAACATAAATACTAAGAAGATGCTCTATGAGTTCAAGGGTTGGGGTTCATCTGTCACCAGTTGTGTTTCGTCCCCTGCTCTGGATGTTGTTGCCATTGGGTGTGCTGATGGAAAGATCCATGTGCATAACATTAAATTGGACCATGAGATCGTAACATTTGAACATGCCGCACGAGGTGCTGTTACTGCTTTGTCTTTCAGTACAGGTAAACACCTTAGTCCTGTAGTTCTTATTTTAAAGTCCTTGAGTGCTTCTTGGTTTTAGTACCTTTTAAATAGATTTCGCAGCAAAAAACATTTGTCTTCCCCTTTGTCTATTACATAGCTATACCATCTATGCACTCAATGTTTCATGAATTAGATTTGTTCACACGTGTTTCAAGCTCAAACGATTCATGAGTCTAAGTTGTCATTGTACTAGTAGCTTTTTTCTTGATTTAGAGGGAAATATGTTCATATGTCCACTTTACAGTGCTAACATGTGTCTCCTGTCATGTTAGATGGACGTCCTCTTCTTGCGTCTGGAGGTTCCTTTGGTGTCATAAGTATCTGGAATCTTAACAAAAAGAGGCTTCAGTCAGTCATAAGGGATGCACATGACAGTTCTATAATCTCATTGAACTTTTTAGCAAATGAGCCCGTGCTAATGAGTGCATCATCAGATAACTCACTCAAAGTAAGCGGAGGTTTCTCTTACCTGTTGAATTTATTTTCATCCACTATGCCAAATATAATATTTTTATTCCTTATACTTGTAGATGTGGATCTTTGATACGAATGATTCTGATCCTCGCCTATTACGCTTCCGCTCTGGGCATAGTGCTCCTCCTTTGTGTATCAGGTAATTGGCTTGGACGTCCGCATCTTACTGAATTATCTGATGAATTATGAGATTTTTAATTTTTTGGTGTGTAAGTAGCATTTATGATCCCTATACATTGTTAAAGTAACTAATATTGATCACCCTGATGATAATTTCTGCCAGTTGGCTATTTTTATAGTGATGAATGTCTTTCTTAGAAAGAGAATTTTCCTCATGGTGGCTATATCGTGAGCATGCCATTAAAAGGTCTCTTAATCTTATTTGACTTCTAAATGTGGTAGGTTCTACTCTAATGGACGGCACATTTTGTCTGCTGGCCAGGATCGTGCCTTCCGTCTCTTCTCTGTCATCCAAGTAAGATATGATATAGCTTTAGTAAATTTCATATCAGGATTATAGCAAAGATAACAAAACACATTGAAAGTCTGTACTATAGAGCTATATTGTAGACATTGACTATTCAGTTGTTGCTTTACGATCACTAATTTCATTATTGTCATATTAAGTAATTAATGATCATTTTCCTCATCATGTACTGGTTTAGATGCAAAGTTTACAAAATTGGCTGGTATTTTTGTTAGATGTCACTGGCAAAAATTTAGTGTTTTTTTCTTGTTTTTTACTCACCATACCTTACACTTCTTTTGATAAGAATCTTTTCATCTTCGTGTTTGTTTGAATTTTTCATGAATCTGATTGCTCTTTTAAATGTTGAGTTATTGTTTCTTAATTTGTGCTGTATATTCTTCCTGAAGATCTGATGTCCATTGACAATAACAGTTTTTACTTTTTACATTAATTACTTCCATCAGGAGCAACAAAGTAGAGAGCTTTCTCAAAGACACATATCCAGGCGAGCCAAAAAACTCCGACTGAAGGTATAGCCTGATAATTTCTTATGATTTCTCTTAAGTTTTCAAGGGCGAGTTAGCATGCTTTTAAGTGGTTCTGATTCAATTTATCAAATATTATGCCTAATATACTGTGTTTAGATTTTGCGTGTTCGTAATTACATGTATGCTTGGAATTTATATACTTTTCGCTTATATTATTTTTCTTCTCTATGTAGGACGAAGAGCTTAAATTGAAGCCTGTTGTTTCATTTGATTGCGGTACTTATCTATATAACTTGATCTTTACTTTTCATACAACGATGTTGCTTGGCTTCTTTCTATCACATTCTTAATATTATGATGTCTGAACAACACAAGACTTATAGGTTGAAACCAATTAATTTCTACAAAATTTGTTGTGTAGTAATTAGATCACATTCTTAATATTATGATGTCTGAACAAAACAAGACTTATAGGTTGAAACCAATTAATTTCTACAAAATGTGTTGTGTAGTAATTAGATCCAAAGTGGCTGTCTCTCTGTCAATAGAGCAATCGTTTATTGGTTGATCCCCTTAGAGAAAGTACTTTTTTGTGAAGTGGAGCTTAGCTTTTATCTTATGTTGTCCTATGAATTTGCATGTTGTTGACGAGAAAATTGCATAACCCACAACTTGTTATTTTCTGGTTATGCCTCCTAATGACTGCAATTATTTTGTTTCCAAAAATTGAAGCTGAAATTAGGGAGCGTGATTGGTGCAATGTTGTCACTTGCCACATGGATACAGCAGAAGCATATGTATGGAGACTTCAGAACTTTGTTCTTGGAGAGCATATCCTCAAACCATGCCCTGAGAATGCAACACCAATTAAGGTTCAAGATCGAAATTGACTATCCTTACTTCTAACTTCTATCACTATTCTTAACAAGAAAAGTAGATGTGCGTTAGTACTTATAGGTTGAAATTGTTTACTTTACATTATTGACCCTCTTGAAAAACCAATCTCATAAAAAATAAGTTTAGTTACAGTTCCTTCTAGAATGTTCAGGGTTTCTTGGTACCTTTGAACCATCTCTTTTTAGGAATACTGTTTTTTTCTTCTCTCTAGTGGTTGTTGAACTCTTAAAAAATTGCTTGTTTGATAGGCATGTGCAATCAGTGCCTGTGGAAACTTTGCAGTAGTCGGAACAGCGGGTGGATGGATTGAGAGATTCAACCTCCAATCTGGAATCAGCCGGGGTAGTTACTTCGATATTTCAGAGAAAAGTAGGTACGCCCATGACGGAGAAGTTATTGGAGTTGCTTGTGACTCCACAAATACACTCATGATAAGTGCAGGATATCATGGAGACATAAAGGTTTGGAAAGATTTATTTGTTCATCCTTCAAGTCATTAATTGTTTAATTGGCTTTCGCCTACCTTCAACATTGACTCTAGGCTATGACTCAAAATTGACTGTAATATATCGTTTGTGTAATACAGGTTTGGGATTTCAAAAAGCGGGAGTTAAAGTCCCGGTGGGATGTTGGATGTTCATTGGTTAAAATTGTCTACCACCGTGTAAATGGTATATTTCCTTATTCTTACCCTACTTCTTTTCCCTTGTACAGTCTCGCATATGTATGTTTTTCCGTCATTTTCTCCTAGGGCATCACTGTATTGTCTCTGACTTTGCTAAATCCTTATCCCTTGGTAGGTCTTTTGGCTACGGTGGCAGATGATTTTGTTATCCGTTTGTATGATGTTGTGACACTAAAGATGGTTCGTGAATTTAGAGGTCATACAGACCGTGTAACGGATATGTGCTTTAGTGAGGATGGCAAGTGGCTCCTCTCATCTAGCATGGATGGAAGTCTTAGAATTTGGGATGTCATATTGGCAAAGCAGATTGATGGTGTGCATGTCGATGTACCGATAACAGCATTGTCTTTATCACCAAATATGGACGTTTTGGCAACTGCCCACTCTGATCAGAACGGGGTCTACTTGTGGTAAGTTCTCAAACTAATCTTCCATTCTTTTTTTCTCACAGTTACAATTACAATTTTTCTGTAATAGTTCAGCGAATTCACTCTCTCCCCTGGTGACCTGTCAGGGTTAACCAATCCATGTTCTCTGGGCTTCCGAGTGTTGATTCTTATGCTAGTGGGAAAGATGTCGTAAATGTTAAATTGCCTTCAGTCTCTGCGTTGACATCTTCTGAAGCTGATGATGATATGGAGACGCAAGTTTTAGAAAGTTCTGAAACTCCACAAGCTAGCAGTTTCTCAATTTCCCCTAAGCAGATCCCAGAACTTGTTACTCTGTCTTTATTGCCAAAAAGCCAATGGCAGAGTTTGATCAACTTGGATATAATAAAGGTTTGTATATTCACAACTTTCATTTATGTTATTCGCGTTGTTGCTTCAGCCAGTTTTTTTTTTTTTGTGGAAATTAATCTCAATTTATGTTTGTTGTTGTTTCATAGGCCCGCAATAAACCAATAGAGCCTCCCAAAAAACCTGAAAAGGCTCCTTTTTTCTTGCCCTCAATTCCCTCGCTTTCTGGAGATATATTATTCAAGCCAAATGACTCGGAAGCTGATGGGGAGAATGAGGAAAAGAATAAAAAGGACCAGGATAACATGAAGAACTTTGATGCATTGGAATCTCCATTCTCAAAACTTCTCAAATCCTCATGGGATTCAAAACACTGTAAGTGGGGTCTTTGTTTCAAGGTTTACATATTTAGCAAAAGCTTTTCTCTTTGTTAATGAGCTGCTTGTACTTTATGCAGTTTTAGATTTTACCAACTACATAAAGAGTTTGTCCCCGTCAGCTCTCGATATGGAGTTACGGATGCTGGAAATCATAGATGAAGAAGATATTGAAGAGATGATTATCAAAAGACCTGAGTTTATATCGATTGGGCAACTTCTGGATTACTTCATCAACGAGATCTCTTGCAAAAACGACTTTGAGTTTATGCAGGCGGTTGTGAAATTATTTCTCAAGGTAAATGAAATTACAGATACCTTTTGCCTTTTTTTTTGGTTCGGGGTGGGAATGATGATTCTTATCAAAACTTGGTTTTATTTGTTCGACAGATACACGGTGAGACCATAAGGTGCCACCCAAGTTTACAAGAGAAGGCAAAGGCGCTTTTAGAAACTCAGAGTTTGGTGTGGCAGAAGATGGATAAGCTTTTCCAGAGCACAAGATGCATAGTTACCTTCCTTAGCAATTCACAGTTTTGAAGATGCTCATTAACAAATATATTGCTCTGTTTTTTTATGTGGCGCTGTTTTTTCACAAAATAGCAGTTTTGAAGAGCTTATAATATATTTATTACCCCTGCATTGAGATTGAAGATGTAGTCTGAGAAAAAAACAACGAACAAACCGAAAATGTTGATGTTATTGTGAACCTTTGGTTGAACTATTAGTTTAGTATAAAGCCTAAGCCATCCTAAATCATATGATTAACTCTTAAATGATAAATGTAAAAGACCATTTTCATATATCTTTTGGTTTTCTATTATAGTGATATAGACCTAATATAACATATTTGTTCTCCAAGGTACAAAAATCAACGATTGTACAAACCCCTCATACAAAACAGAGTTTGATGTTAAAAGTTTAAGTTAAGAAGAAAAAGAAGAAAGTAAATTAATTAGTCAGACTTCTGTGTAGTTGAGAGCTTCCTCTTCATTCTGCTAAAAGGTCCAACTGTTCTATCCATAATAATATACATGTAAAAACTCACTTGTGACCATGACTTATATGACTCCAAACCTTCATAGTACTCTCCTGCAATCTCCTTCACCAAATGCAGCTTATTTCCCGGTATCCTCGGGAAATCATGGTGCTCGTTATGGTATCCGACACTCCATGTTAGCAAATTCAATGGACCGTAATACGAATAAGTCTCTTGGTTCGGGTTAAAAACATAATGTTCTGAGATAAAATGTCCCGCCATTGGATGCATCCCGCCTCCAACAAACGTGGACAGGATTAGATACGCGAGCGATCTCCATCCGAAGAAGAAAACAACTGATACATCTAAACCAATCTGAATGAAAAAATTGATGAACTCCCAGTAACCGGGTGGTTTTGGTTTGATGAAGAGTGGACGAAGAGCGTAAAAGAAGAGTTGTATGAAGACCCATATGGTTTTGGCAAAGATATTGGTTACTAAATGAGCTTCTGTGTAAGTAGGAACGTCCATGTCAATACCGTCTACTCCTTGGAACCGGTGATGCTCGAGATGGTATTTTTGGAAAGTTACTGACATTGGTACGCCAATTGGGAAGTTGGCGAAAATACCGAGCCAACGATTGTAGACAGGAGTTGAAAAGGCGAGGTTGTGACTTAGCTCATGGATTGCTAAGAAGAGATTGTGATTGAGGAACGATCCAAAGAAGTAAGCAATGGTTAGAATCTTGAGCCATCCTGAGTTGTGAAGGATTGCAGCTGTTGAAAGTTGAAGAACAACTACTAACGTGATCTGTATAGGCAAATAGAAGAAAATTGGTTATTCATATGAGTTAAGGTAACAAGCGAAAAAACCAAAAAACAAGTTAAAGATTTTGAAATATTTTGGTGAATGTGACATTTCATATTCTCTTATCCTTTTGTCACGTTGACGACATTCATATATACTCTAGACCGGGAATTCAGTATTTGATTCAAGTGAATAAAAAAGTTTTCACCAAAAAATATTGGATTAGAGAGGGTGTAGCAAAAAAATAAGGCGAAACCAAACCAGAATAACCAACTAGATTTAATGATAACCCTAACTATTTAAGAAAACTTTATGCTAAGTAGATATTTTAAAATCTAATATTTCTAAGTAAAATATATACAAAATACAGTATACTAAGGCCTGATTGGCAGTTACTTTTGGTATTAAAAAAATGGGAAGACAAGGAAGAGAAAAAAAAGTGATTTTCAAAGCTTTTAAAAAATTAAAAACAAAAAAAGTGTGATTGACAAAAAAAAATGGATGTGAAGATTTAAACATTTTTAAAATCTTAAAAGTGTACTACCAATCAGGGCTTAAATATGGATGATACTGATTTCTATAGTTTATTTATTTTATAATTTTATCTGAACTCAAACCAAAATAAAATTCAGTTGTTCGGACTCATGTCCAAAACGTGAAAACCCTAAAACCCAAACTAACTCAAAAAAAAAAAAAAAAAACCTAATACCGATTGTAAAAACCCTAATTAATGGTTAATGGAGCAAGCAAGGTCACATATGTATCACAAGCTCATAGGATAAAAACGTATCCAAATTTTTTAAGGATTCGTTTGTTTCTTTAACAACCTTCGTTCATGCATCAACTACAATCAAATAAGAGGACCAAGAACAAAAACAGACGTACGAGAAAAATGTTTTTTTAAAAAAATGATCATAGATCAAAGAACGAAAATGATATAGACAGAGATAGGGAACAAGGACCTTGACGAAAGCCCATGGCAGGACCAAAGAGTTGTCTAATCTGAGGGTAACAAGACAGAATCTGACGTCTCCTCGAAGCGTGAGGCTCATCAGTGTAAGACCAAAAGAAATCTGTAGCCATGACTCCTTCTCTTTCTCCGTCTTCTTCCTTTGATGATACCTTCTCACGTCCTCCTTTCCCCATTATGGTTTATTCCTTTGTTCGTCTCTCCC
>NC_025686.1:3219251-3222620 GCF_000633955.1 Camelina sativa
CTAATACCGATTGTAAAAACCCTAATTAATGGTTAATGGAGCAAGCAAGGTCACATATGTATCACAAGCTCATAGGATAAAAACGTATCCAAATTTTTTAAGGATTCGTTTGTTTCTTTAACAACCTTCGTTCATGCATCAACTACAATCAAATAAGAGGACCAAGAACAAAAACAGACGTACGAGAAAAATGTTTTTTTAAAAAAATGATCATAGATCAAAGAACGAAAATGATATAGACAGAGATAGGGAACAAGGACCTTGACGAAAGCCCATGGCAGGACCAAAGAGTTGTCTAATCTGAGGGTAACAAGACAGAATCTGACGTCTCCTCGAAGCGTGAGGCTCATCAGTGTAAGACCAAAAGAAATCTGTAGCCATGACTCCTTCTCTTTCTCCGTCTTCTTCCTTTGATGATACCTTCTCACGTCCTCCTTTCCCCATTATGGTTTATTCCTTTGTTCGTCTCTCCCGTCGTATTTTTCTTTTTGTTTTTTTTTTTTTACGGTACGGGAGAGAATTAGAGAGAGAGAAAGAGAAAGTGAAACGAGAGAGAAAAGTTAATTAGTTTTGAAGAATGGTTGTAGAGAGATTTTCAGTGGAATAATTTGCGGGCTTTTCTTAACTATAATCAGTCATTTTTATCCTTTCAATTTTTAAATGCTTTTTGATTTTATTTTTTTGAATTTTGGTTTTCCGTCTATAATTGGATGGGGCGTTTTGTAACTTATTTGAAGTTTGTTTCTTTAGATGTTTATCATAATGCTTTAATTGAAGTATTGTTTCATCCGTACAGTCTCAAAAAAATGTGCGGATCACGTAAAATAATGTCATGCGTTTGCCTCTTCCTTTGTATGTGTCGTCGATTGTAATTTTGTAAGGGAAATGAGTTTGTACAAACGAACGTAGGAGAATCTAAAGCACTGAGGATTCATGCTCAAATAGTCAAATGAGCTTAATTATGAAAGAAATATAAAACTGATTTAAATGAGGAATCGTCGTAAAAGCTTGATATAAAATCAGTTTTAATCTTCGTAAGGAGATTTATTGTTGCAAAGAAACTAAATGAGGAATGACTAATTGAAGAACACCAAGCTTAGTAAATCTTTGATTGAAAAAGATTAAGAAAGAGAGTTGGTTTAAGTGACGATTCCCTAGGTTATCTTACATTGATGTAACTACTATGACTATGAAATATGAGTTGATATAAAGATTGGTGCAACAACTACTATCCAATTGTTTACAAGTAGAGACTCATAAATTTTGTTTTAGAACATCACTATATACCAAGACCTGTTTCAGCACACAGTCTTGAATCTTGCAGAATCTTGCAGACCCTCTTGCTTTTAATTCCATTAAAGACTTCCATATTGAACAGTGGTAAGATCATACTGTCCAGGGATAAGGATTAGGAGTAACAGAATAAACTTGCAGAAGCGTGTCGATAGCATCAACAATAAGGTAAAATTTGTGATGTCTTGCTTAGTGGCTTGGCTCACACACTTTGCTCCTTAAAATTACTGAATTTCTGGTTATCCAATCAAAACCGGTATACGTAATGGATGGGAAGTTCATTTGCCCGTCTATACAACACGGACCCACGTGCCACCACACATGGGGCAGCAGTAAACCCAACGGCTGGTCCACCAGGTTTCTCGTTCATTCGGATTTGACTGCTTCGAAGCACCCGGTGAAGCAAATGCAGATGTCTGCCTTAGACATCTTATACACTGCNGAATTTCTGGTTATCCAATCAAAACCGGTATACGTAGTGGATGGGAAGTTCATTTGCCCGTCTATACAACACGGACCCACGTGCCACCACACATGGGGCAGCAGTAAACCCAACGGCTGGTCCACCAGGTTTCTCGTTCATTCGGATTTGACTGCTTCGAAGCACCCGGTGAAGCAAATGCAGATGTCTGCCTTAGACATCTTATACACTGCAATAAGAACGACAATCATGTTACTAAAGTGTGAGTCGTGTGACAAAAGAATTTTTCTCACATTACAACTGTAAAGAAATGTTCAGGGAAATATATGGGAGTAACCTTGTACCAAACTCCATCAAGACCAGTTTTCCATGTCGCGGTGACAACATCCCTACGAGAACCCATGATTCCAAGATATGCACCCAAACCCACAGAAGTGTTTGAACCAAAAGCTGCATCTCTTTCAGACATCCTGCGTTTTCTTGGCCAAAGACTATGGACTCTGTTGTATCCCTCAGATACTTCGGAAAAGCTTGTATCAGGCAGATCTAAGGTACTCAGCTTCGAAGCATCGTCGGTTGGGACCATATCGTCGGGCCCTGATCCAGGGCCACCAAACAAATTTCTCCTATGCCATTCTTCGGAAGGCGGATGAAGCTCTAATTCTCGAAGTAGAAGACCAGCAGCATCAGCTCCTCTTGGGCGAGGCATGTTCTGTTTTTACAGCAAATTATCTTATGAGAAACCAGAAATAGATATCTAAAAATTATATTTCATCTCGTAGTTGACCAAATAGCACTAACAAGAAGAAACATAGCTTCAATATTGTTGCTGTAAAACACAGAATACCTGCATATGTGGTCCAAGAGCTGCTTCTACCACCTCGGGCAACACAGTGTAATTTCCATCAATATAATGCAGTCGAACTTGGATGTTTCCACTACCTACCTGAGAGCCAGGTAAGGGATGCGCAAGACCAGATGTTCGCTTGCAGAGATCCATTAGTATATGGAAAAGAACTCTCACCTAGAAGTTCAGAAGTATACCTTGTCATTACCCATATTGTACCATTAACATGGCAATGTTTTCATCGTTTCAAAATCTACGAAGACTATCATATTCACTCAGTTTAAATCTCCACCAAACTAACGAGGGTTCCCATTATCTTACCCATACTGATCAGATTAAGCCACTACTCTTAAGTAAAAAACAAAATGGTTCCACGGATAATTGTATAAGAGTAAAGAGGACACAGGAATACAGGTGCCAACCTCCTCAAAAGTATATCCTTGACCGGCATTCCCAGAACCCATCTTTGTTGTACGAGCAGAATTTTCGTCAATCCCTTTCACTCCAGCACCCAACTGGGAACCCCGGAATCCTTGGGCTTCCTCTATCCTGTTCAAGGCCGGAGTTGGTTTAGCAGAGTTGACCTCTTCCAACTTGCTGGTAGCACCCGTTTGAAGTTTTTGTGAACTAACATCAGCATTTCGCTGGGGAAATCGTGACAACCGCTGGAAATAACAGAAGAGCAACAGCTGGCATAACCGATGAAGGAAATGACAGTCCCCAATGAGTCGAACAGCAGGCGTTCCTGGAAATGTTCCTGTATTGATGCTTATTGGCATGAAGGTAGCTGAACCACTGATTGGATTTG
>NC_025686.1:3224380-3225509 GCF_000633955.1 Camelina sativa
TTCCACGGATAATTGTATAAGAGTAAAGAGGACACAGGAATACAGGTGCCAACCTCCTCAAAAGTATATCCTTGACCGGCATTCCCAGAACCCATCTTTGTTGTACGAGCAGAATTTTCGTCAATCCCTTTCACTCCAGCACCCAACTGGGAACCCCGGAATCCTTGGGCTTCCTCTATCCTGTTCAAGGCCGGAGTTGGTTTAGCAGAGTTGACCTCTTCCAACTTGCTGGTAGCACCCGTTTGAAGTTTTTGTGAACTAACATCAGCATTTCGCTGGGGAAATCGTGACAACCGCTGGAAATAACAGAAGAGCAACAGCTGGCATAACCGGTGAAGGAAATGACAGTCCCCAATGAGTCGAACAGCAGGCGTTCCTGGAAATGTTCCTGTATTGATGCTTATTGGCATGAAGTTAGCTGAACCACTGATTGGATTTGCAGTAGGGTTTGATACTCCATCATTCGAGCTACTAATTTTCGCTATGGCACCCTGCATCCAAGCTTGCATATGTGTGCTTCCGCTGGAATTTGTAGTAGTCGTAGTAGGTTGGCCTGCTGCATGATATAGTTACTCGTCAGAAAAACTGTACATATAAGAGTTGGGATATACCTCAACTGCATCCTAGAAGAGATATGCCAAGTCCAACAAAAAAGATAGCCAGTTGTACCTCCCATAACGTACGTAGAAAAATAGCTGGACAGTACGCTATTGTTTACAGAGATGACGAATATCTAGACTTCAGAAGCTCATCTCATATTCATTAATTCTAGAACAAAACCTGTGATTCCTATAATTACCAACTCGCAAGGGAATGAAAATTTCTACCGCTATGCCATTCAACCCCCCTCTTGTCATGCTGGAGCAAATTAGACACGAAAATTTCAATGGCATACTCACCCTGAGTTGTTGCAGGAGATGATGCATTTTGCGTGGGAGTGGTAACTACGTTGCGATTACTGCCAGTTCCAGCAGAAGCAGCATGGCTCGCAAGAGTCCGACAAAAACTCGCATAGCGCCTTAAACGTGTAATGAAATGAGAAGCAAGATCAAGAACAGCATCTACATAAGCCTGTAAAAGAAGCGGAAAAGGAATTAAGAGTACAGAAAATTTTGCAACAGGAACCAAA
>NC_025686.1:3226931-3282089 GCF_000633955.1 Camelina sativa
TCCATATATCATAAAAGAAAAAACCTAGAACATGATCCTTAGACGTGGAGGCAGAGATACCTGAATACTTGAAACAAGAGCAGGATCAACAGCCATTGCCTCAGGATTGATGCCTGATATTGTCTCCCCATCTGCTCGCCATGGCTCAAAAACCAACGCCGAAGGGTTCACAAGAGCTGATTCAATTCCTTTGCCAAGCATGTCCAACAACAACCTTGCTTGCATATCTAAAACCATTGCACGAACTTCTTGAGCATTGGTTCCTTCAAGTAACCGACATTTGATCCTGTCAAGGTTCTGAAAACCATAAAAACGCAACTTATTACCAAACAGTGCAACCAACCTAAATGGAAAGAACGCAAAATTAATTAAATAAATAAAAACACAAAGAACCGCAATAGACTGCCAAGATTTTGTTCAGCGTCTAAGAATCAGTCAATCAGATGCATTGCATCCATATTGGCTACTCATATAATCCAATATCAGATTAACTACAGGCAGTTTCTTTATTTAAAAAAAAATGTGGCTTGATAAAAGAACAGATGAACGGTCTGAACAGATTCCCAAATAGGCTCTGCATGCTCATGGAATAGAGTAGCTTTATTATAAAAACCCAGATGAAAAAAAAAGAACAAGCAGAAAAAAAAGTTTTATAAAGACATAATGGACGGTCCGCGATGCAAACAGTTCAGACATTTAGAAATGAGAAAAGATAAAAGAGTTGGTACGGGTTTAGGAAAACATACAGGTCCATATTGTTGTCTGTGCTGCGTTGAAGGAAGGGAGTGGAAATCAGCATCCATGACAGCAATCACGCTGTTCAGTGAAACTGTAATCATCAAGAAAAAGAAACACATCATCCGATGCTTCCAGCCGTATATTATTCAAACAAGACAGTATAACATTTGAACCACTATGCTCCTTAAAGGTTATATCACTCAAAGCTAAGTTTAAAACAAGATTAAAAAAAAAAAAGAGAAAAGGTTCTTTGAACGATACTCAGCCATTAAAAACCAGAACTTATTCCGAAGCTAAAATATAAACGATCATTTTCTAAGAAAATTTAAATACAACGGCTGTTCCATAACTACAGATCAACTCATTTATGACTGTAGATAATAAAATACCATTCAAATCAAGATTCTTAGCACTAAAGTATACCTATCCCATCTTCTGCAGCACTCTGTGTACAGCCAACTGCATCCCACCAATCAACTCCGACCAAAAGACTCCACCAGAATCTGTTAAAAAAAAATGCGGAGTCATATCTCAAGTCACTATATAAGTTCCTTTGCAAGCGGACGCGGTAGACAATATATACCAGATATTACATACCTCTCAGCAATTGCACGCTCCCATGTCGATTGATCAACCTTTGATTGGTTACGTGGAAGAGCAGGAGGAAGAACACGGATGATTTTCAACATTGTGCAGTCCTTACCAGCATCATGCCATACAGACGCCGAACAACAGCTTGTTGGAGAAAATGCGGGAGCAGCAATTGCAGATCCAACATTTATTTGATAGTTTTCAACGGGTGAAAATGTTGGACCAGAAAAGATATGAACTCCACCACGAAGAAAAGCAATCGCAATTTCACCACCATGAGCAGAATAGACAATCCGCGCCAGCGTACGAATATCACTTGGCAAATCAAAAGGATCAAAAACAACCTTGTTAGCCTTGTAATCACCAGAATCAGGCTCCTTTTGTGCATCCACACTTGGTCCTGCTGCAGCTACTTGATGATTCTTAAAATCTTGAGTCGGTGGTATGCTCATATCCACTCTGGATACCCAGACAGTTTGTGTGGGGACCTGTCCACCAAAATTAGAAGTTGGATTTCCAAATATCTGATGCAGTACAACAGGTTGGACACTAGATTCCCAGCGCTGTACTCTCCAGCCTGTGATTGAGGGACCTTCATCAGGATCATACGGAGACATGTACTGCCCTGCAGACGCAATCAATTAGCATTTATTCTAAACAACAGATTGAAGCCGGTTCACCACCAACAACAAAAAAAAAAAAAACGAGATATGAGCATTTCTATATGGTTCGCCAACAACTCAATGCAAACCGGAAAATGTTTATTCTATCATGGAAACTGTATGAGGTTCAGAGAGGGATACAAACAATACCTTCAACAATAACAACTGCTATCACTGACCCACCACGAGTTGGATCAAAAGCAACAGCAGTAACTCCTGATCCCCATGTTGTGGTTGCTGCAGACTGAGCTGCAGCCTCTGGACTTACATAAGCAGAAAAATTGGATACCGGTGAGCAACTTAGCAATATAGCATCACTAGAATCTTGATTTGTATGCTTCTTCCCTTGCTTTATCTCAGATATCAAATATTCTTGCCAGCTGAACAAGTAAGCAGCTAAAGGAGCAAAGCCTGTCCAAGAAGAAGAACTAAGGGATGGTGGCACACGACTGCCTGTAGAGATTTTTGGAGTTGCCTGAAGTCCATTTCCAGGGCCAGGGGTCACCTCCCATACTACAATTGTTGAGGGGTTTACGATTGGAACTCCTGCTACATGCATGGCACCACTGTCCGTTATAATAGCATCAGCAGCCATTATTCCACTAGGTCCTGCACCTAAAAGACCTTTCTTTGTACTAAACCACTTTGGTGTAGTGCCTCCCTGGTTAGAAGGCCACTGGGACCAATGAAGTTGAACAGATCCGGATGAGAAAACAGAGCATACACAGAGAAAGTTGGGCCACCGAGCTGCAATAAATGATCAAAATCAGAACCGTCACAGAATGTGGAGGAAAATGCACTAACGTCATATCATGTTGCATTGATCTTGACACATATAAATACACACATATATTATATATATATGTATGTATGTCAAAGAGACTGACATAATTAAGTGCATAGTTCTAACTTCTAAATATATGTCAAAAATGAGCCATGAAAGGTGAGTAGAAGTAAACCTGAGCTTTCAGAGTTCTGCGAGAGAAATTTCTCCTCGAAAGTTGACTTTGCATTCGTACCAGAACTTGGCTTGGAGGACAACCACCTATACTGATTTTCAATATAGAAAAAACAAACAGAATAAATTCACTAGGATAAAACTAGAGCAGTAAACCAGGTGGCCAGAAAAAATATCATATTCGCCCTTCAGAACATATACTCAGCAATGGCAGTATCATCTATCCGTTACTCATTCCTTATGTGTTCATGCCGATCATTATAGAAATGCAAATTGGAAGATCTTTTAGAAGTCTAGTAATTTCGCAAAACAGAGAGTTGGGATTTCCAGGAAGCAGTGGTTTCTCCATCTCCGTTATTTAATTTAATAAACTCGTGAATCGTGAATGCACAAACATGTCATGCATATGAGATAGAATGGCAGATAAGTAAAACTTAAATTACATACTGGAGAAGCCCCCGTCAGCCACTTTGTAACAACGGCAATGTCCTGACGCCATTCATGCTCACACTGCCAGGAGGTAGCATCGTGCACTAGATTAGCCGAACCCTGCACAAAAGATCATCTCAGTGTGTTGGTAAAACATCTTGAAACAAGAGCGACATTAAAAGAATAAGATACAGAAGTATTACAGTAAATCCCAGAGATCAGGGGCACTACTAACCTGAGTAGGCTGCGTCCAGATAGTTATCCGTCCATGAAAATTAGCAATGAGTAACGCACGAGGACAAGAAGTGGGAGACCATTCGATAAATTGGACAGAATCACGAGGAGACTCTACACGTAAACAAAAATTACATCATAATCTGAATAAAAAAACTCTAGTTACTAGTAGAGCAACCAAGTTCATTAATAAGCAAGTGATATCAAAAATACCTGCCACAACATTAAAGACAGCACACTCAGTTGGGCGTTCAGGTATCATGATATGTATTGGGATCCAAAAAGGTGGATTTGCTTTCGAGCTGAAACAGATGAGAAGAATCGATAAAGATGATAAATTCATCTCTAACAAATCTTCATAATTACTGAATGACATACAAAAAAAAACAAACCTTGGAATCCTAGCACAGGTCTCGGAAGCACAAGCTATAGCATTCAATTTACCACACCAAGCAACAGCACTGACAAAGAAAAGGAGAAAAATTTGAAGGAACTGATGAGTTTGCAGGTGAAATTATCAATGGGGGGAAAGAGTCAAAACCTGAAGTTACGGCACAATTCAGGAACGCTCATCTTATGAAGCAAATTGGAATTGGGTTGCTTAAGCTTAACACAGAAAACAATAGCTGGACTCACAGGATCAACCTCCATGTTATTATTACTACTACTATCCTCTTCTTTCTCTGCTTCCGATGGATTCTCTAACGATTTCTCCTCAATTGGATCCGTAGAGACAGTCTCCTCCTGATTCTGCTCTACTTCTACTTCTTCTTCCTCCACCTTAGAAGAAGCTGGAGTCTCGATGTCTCCACCGTTGTTATTACCCAAAGAAACTTCTTCTTCTGGGATTTGTTGTTGATTCATGTCAGCGAGAATATATAAAACAAAACCCTAACTTTAATAGAAAAAAATCAGAGAAAAAGAGAGAGAGAGAGAGAGAGTGACAAAAAAAAAGTCGCGATTGAAGGCGACAGAAAGCACTGTTGCGTTAGAAAGAGAGAGAGAAAGTGACGAAACTGCGAGTGGGGTTTATATAACGAGAGACTGACTTAGTGCGGAGATAATTCCAAAAAAAAAACAACACCAACCAATGACCAAAGTCAAAATCAAAATCACGAAATTTTCAATTTTGATTTTTTAGGGTTTGAGTCACACAGTTCGTCCCTCGCCGGGAAAGAGAAGAGAAGAGGAGAGAAAAAAAAAAAAAAAACTCGGTGAAAGTGAATCCGCAAACGACTCTTCTCTCTATTTTTTTATTGTTACCTCTCTTTTTTCTGTTTTTGCAATTTTACCCCTTCTTTTTTAAATTGCGTTTTTAGATCTAATGTACGTTGGCATATTTGTTGTCGTCCTTAATTCAGACAAATTTTTTAAATACAATGACAAATGTTTGGATAAATTGATCATATGATATCATGATTAATTTATCAAGTTTTCCAATATTTGTTTCAAAATGAAATATGGGTGTTTTGTCCAGATTTTTTTTGTAAAAAAAAGGATTGTAAAATTCGGTGTTTCGTTAATCTTGTTTCAAACAAAACTAGTGTGCAAGTAATTATTTTTACTAAAACATCCTAATTAGTTAATATTAATAACAATGACATAAATGTTGTGAACCAAAATAACAATGACATGAATGGTTTAAACCGGATTTTGGCATCAAAATTTTGACGGGTTTAGGCCCAATTTAGCTCAATTAAGCTCCGGTTACTAGTCAAACCAAGTCGGTCCGGTTTTGAAAACATTGGAACGGCTTCTCTCACCCGATCAAAGATCTTTTTTATAAAACAAACATCGTTCGTCTCTTTTGAGTCCTTCTCCCTAAAATTTGCTTCTTCGTTAAGGGATACCAGAAAGAAGAAGAAAAAAAAGACTACCTGAGAGATCGAAAGCAACCATGGCGGGTCGTTACGGATCGCAGGTCACGACGATGACTGTGACCAATACTCCGTCCGCAGATCTAGCTTTTACTAACCTCGCTTACTGCTCCTCTTCCGATCTCCGTCAGTTCTCTGTTCCCGGCTCCGATCTCTTCCTCGCCAACGTTGCCGATAGCTTCATTCTATCTCTATGATATCCTTTTCTCTTGTTTCAATTTCGCGATTCGATTTCTTTGTCACATTGCATTGCGATTGTAACGAGTTGATTGTGCATTTGAAATGGTCTTTTTTTTTTTTTTGTAATTACTGCTAAATTTATGAAATCGGTCTTGGAATTTCGAATCTCAGCCTTAGGAATGACCTATGAGCGTAGTAGTAGTCATTAGTTTTGAGGTATAATTTTGGAACAAGGATGATTTAATAAAATCTGTGCTCCTTTCGTGTTTAAAAATGTTAAACCTGTTCCTTGTGTTATTTGTGAACTTAACTGGTAATTACTGGACATGGAAGCATCCGTGATGGAAACATTGCTCTGAATGCTATTCAAAGGCGTCATGCTAGAGTTTCTACTGGTGATATGGTATCTGTTAGCAGGTAATTTTCATACAGTTTGTTGTTTTTTATCATCATCATCATCATCATCTTCTGGCCTGAAGACGTTTTTTTCTTCTCAATATTGTCTTGTTCTTGCAGATTTGAGCCTCCAGAAAATTTTGATCTGGCTATGCTGACACTCGAGTTGGAATTTGTAAAGAAAGGGACTAAAAGCGAGCAGGTTTGTTTGATATTTATATGATATGTTTCTTGTGATCTTTGTACGCCTTGTGTTTGAACTCAACCTCTCTGTACAATATTGCTTCACAGGTTGATGCTGCTCTCCTCTCAACACAACTAAAGAGGAAATACACCAACCAGGTAGAAAGATTATTGTTATGCCGTCTCTGGCTTTGTTAAGTGTTTGGTTTCTAAAGATTCATGCGTCTCATGATGTGGTTTAAGCATGCAAATGAGTGAAACAATGATTTTCAAATTTGAAGGTCTATATAAACTGATTAGCTGGTTAGATTTTCAATTGAAGCAATGTGTACATGGAACTTGTCATTCACAATATTTTTCTACTGAAGTATTGGGTTTTGGTGACCATTCTGAAAATCCTGTTATATTCGGCTTAAGGTTATTCACTCATGTGTTTCTATGATCTGTGGTATCATTTATATGGTTATTCCTTTAGACCCTCACAAAATCATATAGGTTCTAATTTATTGAACCAATATACACACTGCTTCAGGTCTTGACTGTAGGCCAGAAAGCGACATTTGAGTATCATGGAACTAATTACATTCTTACGGTCAATCGAGCGGATGTGGAGGGTCTGGATCAATCGAAAGGCATCGAAAGAGGGATGCTCTCCCAAGATACGTATATTGTGTTTGAAGCATCAAACGCAAGTGGCATAAAGGTCTGATTTTTATATGTTTTCTATTGTTGTGTTGTTGAATCCGTTACTCTAGGAACTCCTATTAAATGATGGTTCAGTATTACATTTAAAATAGCAAATATAATATCATATCTGATGCTTGCTATTTTGTGGAAACAGATGTGGATTGCTAGTTTGTATCATATTTTTTAAACTTGTATGTTCTTATGCAGATTGTCAACCAACGGGAAGCTGCTAGCAGCAATATATTCAAACATAAGGAATTCAACCTTGAGTCGTTGGGCATAGGTGGTCTGGGTGCAGAGTTTGCTGATATATTTAGAAGAGCTTTTGCTTCTCGTGTATTTCCTCCTCATGTCACCAGCAGGTTTCTTGTTCATTTCTTAAGCAAGTTTTAGACTGTCTTTGTATATATATTCCTTCCTAAGTTTATCTTTGTTGTTCGTGCAGACTGGGAATAAAGCATGTTAAAGGAATGCTTCTTTTCGGACCTCCTGGTACTGGGAAAACCCTTATGGCACGGCAAATTGGAAAGATGCTCAATGGAAAGGATCCAAAGGTATTTCTGATTTACGTAATATTCTCTCAAGAAGAGTTATGATAACTTACAAGCTTGTAGTCCCTAATTTCAATTGTTGTTATCCAGGATTTCTGTCTTTGTTCCAGAATTCTGAATGTTTAATGCTTCTGTGGTTCTTTTGCTTGCATTATAGATCGTTAATGGTCCTGAGGTGCTGAGTAAGTTTGTTGGTGAGACAGAAAAGAATGTAAGAGACTTATTTGCTGATGCTGAGCAAGACCAGAAGACCCTTGGTAAGGAAATATTGTTTTTCCTGATCTGTGCTTTTGTGTTTTTTTTGCCTATCCATAATTGAGCACTCTTATTTTCTTTCTCAGGTGATGCTAGTGAGTTGCATGTCATTATTTTTGATGAAATTGACGCTATTTGTAAGGTACACGACTTTAGCTTCTCCTCTGAATTTCTAGGCTATTTGCTTGAATTTTGACGACAATTCCTATTAATTCTGGGTAATAGATCTTGATTCTGACTCGGTGCTGTGACTGTATTTTGCTCTGAAGTTAAAATATTAATTTTCATGGGATCTGCTGCTTATCTGAGGTTAAACAATAAATTAAAAATCGTATGCTTTGTGATTTTCAGTCAAGAGGCTCCACAAGAGATGGCACAGGTGTCCATGATAGTATTGTAAACCAGCTTTTAACAAAGGTCAGTCAAAGATCAAGCTATTGTCAGTTAAGTCGGAAATTTTACGGATGTGGCTATTGGCTAACACTTTTTTCCAGATAGATGGTGTGGAGGCCTTAAACAATGTCTTGCTTATTGGAATGACAAACAGAAAGGATTTGCTTGATGAAGCTCTTTTAAGGTATCTCTATCCTTTTGCTAATAGATAGTGCTGCCGTTTTTTAAGGTTTTGAAGCTGTTTTTATATCTTAGTTTTATTTCGTTTTTCATTTAAGAAGATACCATCCAATGTGTGTGTCCTCTTACATGAACTTTTGGAATGAGTGTAGTACATATGAATTTAGACTTTTAGTGTTTGGACTATAGGCCTGGAAGATTGGAGGTTCAGGTTGAGATAAGTCTTCCTGATGAAGCTGGGCGTCTACAAATTCTTCAGATTCATACAAACAAGATGAAGGAAAATTCGTTTCTTGGTCATGATATCAATCTCCAAGAGCTTGGTATGACTTCATAAATTATAGTTGTGCAAATTTTGGAATGTTTGATAGACCTTTTTTGTAAACCTACTCTCTGAATGGCAAATATTTTGTATTAGGAAGTCCTAAGAAATCTGTCTTTCTATATGGACTAGCTACTAACTAGCATAAATGTGTCTCTAACGCGATTTATAAATATTGTCTGCCAGCTGCTCGAACAAAAAATTACAGTGGCGCGGAGCTTGAAGGTGTTGTTAAAAGTGCTACATCATATGCATTAAACAGACAATTAAGCATGGATGATCTTACAAAGCCTGTGGAAGAAGAGAATATCAAGATCACTATGGAGGATTTTCTCCATGCAATCTATGAAGTTCAGCCTGCATTCGGAGCCTCCACAGATGACCTGGAACGATGCAGGTAATTTTTTTCAATAAGTGTGTGTTGGTCTGGACGATTTGGGAATAGTTCTTGATAGGATGGGGCTTTTGCACACAGATATGCTGATATTAGTTTCGAAGCCAAACTTAATTCTCGTCTTCCCCGTGAGTCATGCTCAGTTCGCATTACTGACTTTAATTACCTAGGGCCTTCTTTTTTATCTCTTTAAGCAATTTCCATGGATTTCTGAAATTTTAATTAATGAGTGACTTTAGGCAAAGTTTAATTTCACAGATTGTAAATAAAGGAATCGTGTCTAGTATTATTGCTTGCTTATTCGTAATTCCTCAATATTACTCCTATAGTTTCTTTTGTTTCTGCTTAATTTATTTGTGTTTCCAGTGACCACTTGCAAATCATGTACTGCATTTACTTCTGGATTTTTTTATTTGCCAGTGACTTAGTTTTGACAATTTTGACATGTATGTAGACTCAATGGAATGGTTGATTCTGGTGATCGGCATAATCACATTTACAAAAGAGCTATGCTTCTAGTCGAGCAAGTTAAAGTTAGTACTAGAAGTCCTCTAGTCACTTGCCTTCTCGAGGGGCCCAGTGGAAGGTATCTTCCATAGTTTATATAACCCGCAAATTTTTTTGGCTTGCTAATTGTTAAACTTTTTTTCTGGACAGTGGGAAAACTGCCTTAGCTGCCACTGTTGGCATTGATAGCGACTTCCCATATGTTAAAATAGTAAGTATCCATCTTTATTTGTGCAACATATTAGACGTTTCCACCTTTTCTCTTTCTATGATATTGACTTGCTAATTTGTAGGTCTCTGCGGAAACTATGATTGGTCTTTCTGAGAGCACAAAATGTGCTCACATTGTCAAGGTTTGTCCTCTGGAAACACTCTAGTTCTTGTTATTGTGTTGCTCTGTCCACTGATAATCGATTTTTGTCTGAATGCAACTAGGTCTTTGAGGATGCATATAAATCACCAATGAGCATCATTATCCTCGACGACATTGAAAGGTTATTACCTGCTGTTTGTGTTTGTTCAGAACTTTGATCAACAATCTTTTAGCATATGTGGGTAGTTTCTTCTGCGCGGTACTTAAATTTCTGATATTGCAGATTGTTGGAATACGTAGCAATTGGTCCTCGTTTTTCAAACATAATTTCACAGACGCTGATGGTCCTTCTCAAACGACTTCCTCCTAAGGTGCGTTGTTAGCCATTTTGTTATTTCTTATCCATTTTCTTTTATGTTTGATCACCGTACGTTAATTTCTTACAGTGGAACATCTCTAATTTGGTAAAAATTTTGTTCATAGGGGAAGAAACTTCTCGTCTTTGGGACAACAAGTGAACTAACCTTCTTAGATTCTGTTGGTATCTGTGATTCCTTCTCTGTCACTTACTCTGTTCCGACATTGAAAACGGAGGACGCAAAGAAGGTAAACGCTCTATAGCAACACGATTCCTTCTTCATATATGGACTTTTTTGTTTGTCCAGTTCCACCCTTTGTAAACACTCCACCATCCGCTCTCTTTTTTTCCTTTTCATTGTTTGGAGGTGACGACATGATTAGAATTTGCTCAACCATGATAAATACTCTCGCGAGTCTTTTCTAACATTACCCATCAATCCCGATTCTTGAGCTGGTTAAATTCTCAGTTGTTTTTCTTCCTTCTGTTTCTGTGCTTCAGGTGCTACAACAGCTTAACCTCTTCTCAGAGGATGATATCGATGCAGCTGCAGAGGCTCTCAATGACGTAAGTGTTCTCCTTCTCCACACGGAAATAAAACAGACAAAACCATGTTTAAGCTATGTTTTTGTTTGTTTACCTTAACAATGGTTATACTTTTCGCACGCAGATGCCAATCAAGAAGCTTTACATGCTATTAGAGATGGCTGCGCAAGGAGAACACGGGGGATCTGCAGAAGCTATCTATGCTGGGAGAGAGAAGATCAAGATCACGCATTTCTTTGATTGCCTACAAGACATCATTCGATTCTAAGACCTTCCAACATATACGTCTTTATCCCTTGCTTCATTGGCTTGACGTTTTCAAGATATTCTACTTCTTTAAATCGATCTTGGTTTTGTTTTGGAACAAATTTGACCCTCGGATTTTTGTTTTTTCTGGTAGAGGAATGAAACTAAGAAGGGCTATGATACTGTATTTATCCTTTTGCTTTCTTTTTGTGGCTGAAACACAGTCTTTTGATATTAGTTATTAATTCGTGGTTGGTTTGACTCCTATATCCCACTCAAAATGATGGTCCATCTGCCTCTTTGGTAATATGTCCTTGTGCATCTTAAGGACCGCTAAGTGCTATGTTCGTTCCCCATTTTGGACTCCTCATGCGCCTTGTAGATTTGGGACAGCTAGAAAACAAGACTCGCACTTTTTCACACTTTTCATGATCTGCATTGTCGACAATTGCCTTGCCTATTCATCCTCTCACTTGTGATCTCCACGATTGAAAACTCCTTTTAAAGATGCAAACCTTGCTAAAAAAAAATGACCGGAACTTTATAGTTTATAACGACTAGGGGTTGTGCAAGTCAACTTGGTGTAGATAGTAACTCACATGCACACCATTCGATTTTCTTTGCAAGCTCTATAGATCAGAATTCTTGTTTCGTTGACAAATTATCCAAAAGTTTGATTAACAATATATATGAAACATTTATCTATTTATTAAGCAACGGTTTCAATTATATTTCATTCTAGAATACATATTCCAGTTAGGAGATTTAAACCTGCAAGAAAGCTAAAATACAAACGTGAGTTCAACATATAAGATGAAATCTAAGATTGTATATTTGAATATGCATGCATTAAAAACTTGTACAGTTGTCCCTAGCTTCATATAATACTGGTCTAAAGTCTAGACCCCAGATTAATTCCCAACGCCAGATAATAAATCTTAAACACTGACCTGACTCCTGAGGTTACTTTGTTATGAAACTAATTAGTTGCTCGTTAAATAAATCCACATCAAAATTATAGCTGGTGAGATATCGTTATCAGCTCCTCATACTAATATATGTGTCGTATACATAGACAAACTAATCATTGATTAGTGATTATATTCCATCCTGAAATGTTCCTAAATAAATATTTTTATTTAAAACTATATATAGGTGTAGATGCCTTTTCATGGTGCTCCACTTACTTATCTTTTACCTTAAGCCTGACTTAGTCTCCATCGTCTTCTCCTACTTCTTCCCTTGGCCTTCACCATCTTCGCTCTTTTGAAACTCTTTTTTTTTTACATAATTTCGTGAGAAATTATGTTTTTTCATTGAGATTCCTTGTGTACATAATATGTTTTGTGATTCATTAAGAGAGGCTTCACCAAAATATGAAAGAAGCATAGAATCAAGGGAGAGGCTGTTTCTCTATGCTGCTATTATTGTGTTTATCATTCTTTTTACAACGAGTCTATAAGATTACAGGTAAATTCCTCCTAATTAAGTTTGTAAAAATGTTCATGTATAAAAAAGGTTATGTAGTTGGTCCGAGTTTTGGAAAATTAATGATCGATGCATATGTTTCGGACTTTGAACTTAAATGTTTTGGCATTATGTGCTAAAGTTTAATTTTGACACTTAGATCTTTTATCAAACGAATAAATTCCAATCGTGCTCCATGGGAGAAACTTTATTCATCTATCATCACATGCATTCTATACCCTTATATTTTTATGATCTTCTGCTACTTTGTTTCTTTTTTGTATAGTATATGATTATAGTAAAACTGAAACCATACTTTTTTGGTTAAAAAAAAATATATATAGCACTTTGAAGTAGGAGAGAGGAGATTGTTGTTGGGCTTCTTCAATCTTGGCAATAGAAAGGACACATAGTTTTCGGGTAATCGAGTTTTACGGAAGAATAATCCAAGAAAACTTCTGCATATAGTTCGGCGGTTTTGTGATCTTCACCTGTTCACCATGTCAGTGAAAATGAAGGGCATCTATAAAGGCTTCAAATGTATCTCTCAAATATTTGGTAATACTCTTTACCATCTTCTCTCCTAATATAATTGACTATTAATTTATTTCTCGTCTTGCTGATAGTGATAACTTGAGCAAATCATATGAGTAAAAAGTTATTTTTGTTTATGGAACAAAGACATTAATTTGATCAATTTTAAGCTGTCAGCTTATATATAATAGGTTCAGTGAAATTGCTAGATATATGGTGGAAGTTTATTTGCAAAATCGTAGATAAGTGGATTATGAGTTTGGGAACCGTTTAAAGTCTAAACTAGATTAAATATTGTGATATACTCCCTCTGTATTAGAATAGATGATTTTTGGAGACTTTCACATAAATTAAGAAAAATATTTAATATCTAGCAATAAATGCATTATTATTTATAATAATATATTTTCATAATTATTAACCAATAGTAATTCATCAAAGTTTTTAATTCTCAATCAATGATTCTTGAAATTTGTAATTTTCTAGTATTAATTGATAAAAATATACAGAAAATCAATTATTGTAATAAAAGAAAATTTTCTAAAACCATCTATTCTGATACATAGAGAGTAATTTACAAAGTGTGTTGTTTGATTATTTTTAAATACATGCGATATTACACCCCATTTGATTATGTACGATTTCATCTTCTACTTTGTAATATAGTTTGATGTGTATAATTAATGAAAACATTTGATCACATATACAAAATGACTATTACATTGAATATTTTAAGATAATTTCATATCTTTTTTTTTAAAATACAATATTGATGAAATAAATTATTAACTACTTTTCAGCCGTTGAGAAAGAAAGAGATGAAATAGAAATTGGGTTTCCAACAGATGTAAAACATGTGGCTCATATTGGCTGGGAGGGTTCTTCTGGTAGTGCTCCTGGTTGGGTAAGTTTTTAGTGCTTTTTTGGCCTAGCTAAATGTGAAATTATATTTTTTCTAACAAGTAAAACCCAAAAAAACATATAAAATAATAAGTAATATCCATATAGCTAATTTATGAATATTTTCTCTATTATGAAGATGAGTGAGTTTAAGGTCGGAGCTGAGGTTTTATATCCAAGAGCATCATCTTTTAGTAATGCAAGACCTTCTACTTCTTTTTTTACTTCTTCTTCCACTGGTAAGTTATACTTTTTAATTACTGGTTTTTTCTTTCTTTTAAACTGGTTGTACCATCTTTATTTTCTTAACAACAATGTTTGTCCATCTTATGTCTTCTTTACAATATTTTTAGCTAGAATAAACTAATTACATTGTTATGTTTATAAATGTAGATTTTGATCAAGGATCGAGTCAACGAACAATATCTGATACACTAAGAGATATACCTCCAGTTACTCCATTAAATTTACCGAAAAATAACAAGAAAAATAGTAGAAGAAAAAAGTCAGCTTCATCAGCATCATCTCCAAAATCTTCAAGATCATCCATATTATCCAAATCTTCGTATAAATCAACTGTATCACGACTAATCTAGAAAATATAATAACAGATGGAAGATAAAAAAAAAAAAAACAGAAGTTTGGTCATCTTTGTGCATACTTTAAGGGATTTTGTTTGCATTTTCTGCTGATTTTTTTTTTGTTTTTTTGTTTTTACATATGTAGACATGTTGTATTGTTTGGAGTTTGGTTTCTTTAATGTAAACTTAGACAGAATTAGGGAAGGAAAATTGTATGAAGTGATGGTGAATTTGAGTGGTTAATTAGCTAGCTATAGCGAAGTGTTTTTTGTTTGTGTCGTTTGGGAAAAAAAAGTCAAAACAGAAGAACAACGAAAAGGAAACAAAAATATAGTTAGAAAAGTTAACTGAACATATAGAAACACCAAAAAAGAGATAGACCTTAACATCTTGCATCCTCTCAGCTCTCGAATCCGGTTGTGAAGCCAAACAAGATCTCCAAAAAGAGACTGGAAACTCCATCTCGAGTAACACATTAAGTCATTAACAATTTGATCGATAAACTTTGGCAACGGAGCAAAACCTTTCTTAAAAAAAAAACGATTTGCATGATCTCACAATTTTTTTGTTATAATAGCTAAACGTCCAAAAGAACAAATTACTTAGAAATTGTGTCAATCTGCGGCACATTACTTCAGCATTTCGTATGAATTTTAAGTTTGTACTTCAGCATTTATACATATCTCTTAAAAATTCTTTATTTTTGGAAAAAGGTCTCTTAATTAAACTATAGAGTGTTGCTAGTAATAACTCTTATAAATATAGCATATTCTCTCCAAATTTCACTTTGAAAATTAATGAAGAAGAAAAATGGAATCTATCAACAATACATTAAACAAATACAAGTTCGAATGAAAACAAATTCAAAATTCAACTTGGAGAATGTGGGGCCAAATAAAATCTCAAGATAAACTGAAATGTTACTCCTAAATAAAATTAAATGATTCGGTCCCATGTATGTGAATATAGCACCCACTATATATGGCTTTTCATTTTATTTTCCCCATTTTGTAGTTTATTTTCTTGTTATTGACTTTGAAGTTTAAAGTGTTCCAATGGTTTAGTAAAAACAAAATTCCTAGTAGAGGTTACCTTTTCATATAGAATACAACTGTCATAAAATGACTTTTTTGGAAAAGAACTATCTAGATATGTGCTAAAATGTGAAAATTAAGTCAAGAATCTTTCTGAAACTTTGTTTTTTTTCTAAATGAAAATAATACAACTTCTTTAGACAGAAGAAAACAAAAAAATATTTGTGTATATCTATAATTTTACGCAGTTAATGTCTTACAATTCGAGATAAGAAAATAAATATAAGAAATTTCAAATTTATAAGAAACAAAAAAATATATGTAGAGTCAATAAATGAGTTGGTTGGTAAGGTAACAGTAGCGCACTCTTTCCCACTAGCTTAATAATTTGAAGGTGACGTCCCATTGCTCCAAGCCTTTTCATCTTCATTCATTTATTTAATTACCCCGTTAATTGTATTATCCTTCTAAATTTTACACATTCTGACGTTTTTCCTTTAAAATTATTAAACTACATGTCATTTACTACATTCCTATCTGTTAAAAATGTTTTCATATTGGTTATATAAATGATACACATAAAGCAAATCCACCCCGGCCCGAGTTTTCAACGACATATGATTTGTTTTCTTAAATAATATCAGAGTGATGTTCCATTTAAGTACGTATTCACCAATCTAAATTGTCATTTTCAGATTGGTCCAAACAAATATTAATCAAAATTCGAATAAATCGATGTTAATGGTATTGATGATAGATCCTAAGTTTGCAAGACATGAGTGCACTAAAGTGTGCATGATTTTATTATATCATCATCTTTCTCGCTACATATAAAACATATATATAGGGTCACAATCCATTTCTTGACTCTTTAAGAATTTAACCTTGAGTGCAGTACTACTTGAGAAGTGAGAACCATAAGCCACTAGCCAAATAAATGTTTTAGTGTCGATGAACTTTGTAAAATGGTTTAGAGGGTAGCGGAGATATTTTCAACATAATTTAAAACTTATTTATACAGCCGAAATATTCGATGTACATCTCCAATGTCTCCTCTATCTATAAGTTTGTTCTTCTCTATACAGTTTGAAAATTAATTAGTGAAACTCTATATATTTACATATACATAAATCATGTAAGTTTTGCAAACATTTTTAACACACCAAATATATTACTAACAAAAAAATGTCTACATATATATAGTTTGATACTACTTCGAGGAAACTCTTATCAATATCACAGTTTCTTCCATTGATCATAGTATCAAGCACATGCAATGGAGCTCTGATTTAGTAGAATATAATGTGAAAGTATATATTTCTTTTTTTTGTCGCATGTATTTATCTCATTTAGATGTAAATATCAATGGTTCTGATACAGTATTTTTCAGTAACTTAAACGCTTTGTAGTAAATTATAGAAAGCCATATTATGTAGTATGTATACGTATCAGAATGTTAAGGACATTAATTATTCTCTCGAGACCTAGGGCCACTAAAATTGATTTGTTCTTAAGAAGAGTTAGAAATACTTAGTTGGAAGACCTAGTTAAGAACAAAAAACATTAATAATGAAAGAAAATCTCTTTCATTGATATGTCCTCGTCCATGCGTCTATATAGTTCTCGCATATAAGAATATCTAGTCCCATTAATACGAAAAAAATAAATATCATAAGCTTAATTAACATTTGAGCAATAAAAACCATTTATGTATGCATGCATACAGAACATACATTTAGACACAAAAACTCACTCTGCACGCAGGCATATTGTAGACTTGTACAGCTAGTACTTAACTGATCAATTTAATTTTTGAGAACATATATAAAAACCACACAATGACAATAACTAAATCTTTGTTAACCTAAATAATACGTTGTTGTTGTTATAGATGAGGTAGTATGTGGAAGCCGAAGAAAGACAGCTTGCATGTAAGAAATACTAATTCTATTTCGTAGGTTAAAGGTTTTTTTTATATCAACCCATAGAGATAGAGGTATGAGAATCCATAAGGTGAAAGAAAAACAGTGAATTTTATTTGTATTATGAACTTAAATTAAGCTCTCTCTATCTCTGTAATAAAGATATAGAAAGGATAAGTAAGTTTCTCTCACTAGAGCATTAATGGAGCTTTAGAGAGAATCATAAATGCATTTGCAACCTCTCTATGCGCTCTCATCAATAACTCCTTTTTTCTTATTGCAACTCCACATGTTCCTCTTTTTTTTCCTCTCTTGTCCTCTTCTTCTTCTTCTTCAACAACAGACTTCCATTGTTTCTTAATACCTAGCTAGCGCAATAGCGCTCCCCCGGTTTCAGATTATCCCAAAAAAACCTGGTTTTGGGGTAACCGGTTTGCCGGATCCATTGCAACCAACCCTTATTTTACTTCTTTTTGCCAACGTCCCCGATCTTCTGTTCTACAGGGAATAAACCAAAGATCACTATGAATTAGGGTTTCACTGTTTCTCCAAAAGTAAGATCTCTCTTTCTCTCTCTAAACGCATTTATGTGTATGCATCTTGGGTTAGGTTTATAGATCAGATCCATATATGTGTTGCATGTTGTTTCAGAAGTCTTTTTAGATCTTCCATTTTTTTTTCGTTCATTGTTTTTTTTTTATAAATATGATCTCGATTCCTATGATTTTACCTGTGTTTTTATTTTATTTTCTCTGAGATTGTTTTTGTTTAGTTTCATATTTTAATGTTTTTTTGTGTCTTTTGCGGAGACTTATATGATCTAAGACAAATAAAATTATAAAAGCGTTACGAAAAAACTTTCTTGGAGTTAGGAGTTCAAAAGGAGTTTGACGAAATCTACTTGGTGGTTGTGTCACACAAAAAAAGGACCATTGACTTATTGTCAACGCTTTAATTAACCCTATATACTATATACTATTATTTTAATCACTTTTAATTAATCAACCCTATTTTAACATTTTTCTACTATAAAATAATTTAGCCTTTTTCATTTGTTTTTAGTATTTCTTTTTTACTAGAAACGGTCGTTTTTAGTGCACAGAGACCAAGGTCAATTTAATTCTTTAATAAATTCAGTTGAGAGATTAGAAACTTGTGAATCCCGTTCTCTCTCTCTCTCTTCTCTTACTTACGTAACATTATTTTGAGTCGACAAAAGAGAGAGAAGAGCATTAAACTCGAACCCAAAACTTCAACCAAACAAAGGGACAAAAGAAAAATAACTACAAAGAGAGATCTGTCTTTAGGGTTTCAAAGCTTACTTAACAACTCAGGGTTTTCAGATCGAATTGAGTAAGTATTTAAGCATTTAAGTTATACAAGCTAGTGTTCTTCTTATCATTTTCTTACTTTACCCCAAATTAGGGTTTCTTAAAAATCATAACTCTCTCTCTTGCTTCTTGCTCCACCGTATGCTAGATCTGTCCGATAGATCTGATGTTTTGAGAAGTCTTGTGACTTTCAAGATTGATTTTGTCTTCTTCTTTTTTGGTGTTTATGCACACACACTCGGACATATACGCGAAAATATTATCGATGGATCCATCTGTGGAAAAAAACTATCTAAATATCATTTCTAATCTAATTTTTGTTTGTTTCTTGATCTCATTTCTTGTTTTTGTAAGGCCGTCAATTATATAGTAAAACTATATGTATCCTTCTTTTTTTTTTCTTAAAACTTTGGAGGAAAATAATTTACCTTTCTCTTATTTTCTTATAAAATATCATTGTGGATCTATCGTTCAATTGTTTCCTCATATTTTCATCACATTGTTTGTAAAGTTAATACGTTAGATCATGTTAAAATTGATTATAGTTTATTGATGTGATGTCATAAAGTAAATGTTAATATAGTTTTTATATGTAGTTGTGCCTCCGTTTTGTCAAATTATCGTTCTTCTTTAGCTTAAACAAAAATTGAATCGTCCTCTCTAAGTTTTGTTAAACGTAAATTTTTGGGCTATATACATAATTATCTAAATGATTCATCTTATATATATTACAAGAAAAATGGTGCGTAAAAACAAACCCGACATTTTAATTTAGTTAACGGTTAATTGTGAAAAAATGATAATGTTACTAACAAAAGGTAAATGAATAGTTCCATAACAACTATAAATATATAAGTTTCCCTTAACATCATTATTCTCTTCCATTTCCATAATGATCTTCTTTTTCTTCATTCTATATACATATGTGAGCGTTTCATATATATTTTAACTAATTTGATTTTGATTTTTGGCAGTGGAAGATATACTTGAAGAAGAAAGTCAAATCAAGAAAATATTTTGATCCGAACCTCGAAGATTTGAAGGAAACCAAAGTTGACAACTCCAAAAATCCATTTCTTATTTAATATCTAGTTGATTGATCAGAGTCGATCCAACCATCACAATGTATCATCCAAACATGTTTGAGAGCCATCATATGTTCGATATGACCCCAAAGAGTACCTCCGATAACGACTTGGGAATCACCGGTAGCCGAGAAGATGATTTTGAGACCAAGTCTGGTGCCGAAGTCACCACTGAGAATCCTTCCGGTGAAGAGCTTCAAGATCCTAACCAACGTCCCAACAAAAAGAAGCGTTACCATCGCCACACGCAACGCCAAATCCAAGAACTCGAATCGTAAGAAAATACACTTTAAACTCATAGCTCAATATGTCACATTAATAGAGCTAGTTTCAATCTTATTTACTTGTAGTATTTTTTGGATTTTGCAAGGTTCTTTAAGGAATGTCCTCATCCAGACGATAAGCAACGGAAAGAGTTGAGCCGTGATCTCAATTTAGAGCCTCTTCAAGTAAAGTTTTGGTTCCAAAACAAGCGCACACAGATGAAGGTTTGTAACAATTAACCTATACATATATTATTTTGATTTCATATATTTGTAGTTTCATATTAAGCAAATTTTTGTCACACTATGTTGTGTGTAATAATTATAGGCACAAAGTGAGAGGCATGAGAACCAGATTCTAAAGTCAGACAATGATAAGCTAAGAGCAGAGAACAATAGATACAAAGAAGCCCTAAGCAATGCTACATGTCCTAACTGCGGCGGTCCAGCTGCTATTGGAGAAATGTCGTTCGACGAACAGCATCTCAGGATCGAAAATGCTAGACTCCGAGAAGAGGTATCTACATATATATTTTGTCTATATGCCTAAAATATTTGAAATATTGGATTCTGAATCTATTACCAATTCATCTACAGATTGATAGGATCTCTGCTATTGCTGCAAAATACGTTGGGAAGCCATTAGGTTCTTCTTTTGCTCCATTAGCGATCCACGCGCCTTCTCGTTCGCTTGATCTTGAAGTTGGAAACTTTGGGAACCAAACAGGATTTGGAGGAGAAATGTATGGAACAGGGGATATTTTGAGATCGGTTTCGATCCCTTCTGATACTGATAAGCCTATAATAGTTGAGCTAGCGGTTGCAGCTATGGAGGAACTCGTGAGAATGGCTCAAGCTGTGGATCCTTTGTGGGTTTCAACTGATAATTCAGTGGAGATTCTCAATGAAGAAGAGTATTTCAGAACGTTTCCGAGAGGAATAGGACCAAAGCCATTAGGATTGAGATCAGAGGCGTCTAGAGAATCTGCTGTTGTTATAATGAATCACATCAACCTCGTTGAGATTCTCATGGATGTGGTAATTAAGTTAAATTCATTTCTTGATCTTGAACCAACTTAACCGTTAAAAATGATTGAGAAAACTAACTAAGGTTTTAATCTTTTGATGTGGGTTTAAGAATCAATGGTCTTGTGTTTTCTCTGGGATTGTGTCAAGAGCCTTGACACTTGAGGTTCTTTCGACTGGAGTTGCTGGGAACTACAATGGTGCTTTGCAAGTGGTATGTATATAGGTTTAATTACTTGCTTCTCAAGAAATGTTATAGTGATCAATTTTTAAATTTCTTTTTGGTTTGTGTCTTTGGGTATGTAAAGATGACAGCTGAGTTTCAAGTTCCGTCACCGCTAGTCCCAACGCGTGAGAACTACTTTGTGAGATACTGCAAACAGCATAGCGACGGTTCTTGGGCTGTAGTTGATGTCTCTTTGGACAGCCTTAGACCAAGTACTCCAATCTTAAGAACAAGAAGAAGGCCTTCAGGTTGTCTGATTCAAGAATTGCCTAATGGTTATTCTAAGGTACGTATAACATCAGGATATACAAAGGGTTTAAACTGTATATATATGAAGTTTAGTGTATAAAGTTTAAATTTATAAAACTTATGGGGTGATATTTGAATTAAAGGTTACATGGATAGAGCATATGGAGGTAGATGATAGATCAGTTCACAATATGTATAGACCGTTGGTTCACTCCGGTTTAGCTTTCGGTGCGAAACGTTGGGTGGCTACACTCGAACGACAATGCGAGCGGCTCGCTAGCTCCATGGCCAGCAACATCCCTGGTGATCTTTCTGGTATGGGCTATTTAGATAGTTTCGAATATATTGGGGCTGAATTGAATGAGAAGAGTTGGTTTTAATTTTACTCATTAGGTCCTTATAGTTAATGGTAATTAATATGATGCAGTGATAACGAGCCCTGAAGGAAGAAAGAGTATGTTGAAGCTAGCTGAGAGGATGGTGATGAGTTTCTGTAGTGGCGTCGGCGCGTCGACAGCACACGCTTGGACAACAATGTCGACAACAGGATCCGATGATGTTCGGGTTATGACCCGGAAGAGTATGGATGATCCGGGAAGACCTCCGGGTATTGTTCTTAGTGCAGCGACTTCGTTCTGGATCCCTGTTGCTCCCAAACGTGTTTTTGATTTCCTCCGTGACGAAAATTCAAGAAAAGAGGTAATGCAACATTTACCGGTCCAACCAATTCTGGTTTACTCATTTTGAGAGGGTTTTTAATTGAATTTTTGATGCAGTGGGATATATTGTCAAATGGAGGTATGGTTCAAGAAATGGCTCATATAGCTAATGGTCACGAACCCGGGAACTGTGTCTCCTTGCTTCGAGTCAATGTAAGTCAGAGATTATTGAAAATCAATAGTTCTCTCCTTAGTTTCATCAGTTTCAGATTCTAAAAACTTTGTTGTTGTTTGTAAACAGAGCGGAAACGCGAGCCAGAGCAACATGTTGATACTACAAGAAAGTTGTACGGACGCATCAGGATCATATGTGATTTACGCGCCTGTGGATATAGTGGCGATGAACGTGGTTCTAAGCGGGGGAGATCCTGATTACGTGGCGTTGTTGCCGTCTGGTTTTGCTATTTTACCGGATGGTTCGGTGGGAGGAGGAGATGGGAGTCATCAGGAAGTGGCTTCTTCTACTTCTTTTGGGAGTTGTGGTGGTTCGCTTTTGACCGTTGCGTTTCAGATTCTTGTTGACTCTGTTCCTACAGCTAAACTCTCACTTGGCTCGGTGGCTACTGTTAATAGTCTGATCAAATGTACTGTGGAGAGGATTAAAGCGGCAGTTGCTTGTGACAATGGAGGAGCAGGAGGAGCGTAGTTTTGTTTTTCAGGTATGATGAATCCACAACTAAGATCTTAACTCAATTTGATTCTTGTGGAGCAAGTAACAAAAATATCGAAAGGATTCTTATCATGTAAAATTTGTGTTTTGTGCAGAAGTAAGAATAAGAGAGTACGAAAAGGAAGTATGGAGAAACATAGCGGTTGTGGTTTTTTTCTAATTTTGTGTGTGTTTTTGAAATCCAAAGGGAGTCAAGAACGCACCTTTTGCGTTTAATTTCATCTCGGATTTTGATGAAAAAGGGTAAAGAGGTTCGGGTATTGACTTCTGCTGGAAACCACGGTTTTTAGGATTCTCTATTTTGCGTCGTTGACAGTTTTTGAACACTTATGGGGTTTTTCCCTTTTTGTGTTTCTCCGACCCAAGTGTATGTTTCTTTCTTGTATTGTAACCCCTTTTGTTGCAGTTGAAACTTAAGGGTTAAAAAAATCTTTGTTATTAGTAATACGTATTAGTTTCCTATTAACCCTCTCTTAACCCTTTGGACCGATGAACCATTTTTCTAACCAAGCTAAAATTGATAATCATGTGTTCCAAGCCTTATATTTTGGTTGTAGACTTGGTAGGAAATTACAGGTATATAAAAACTGAAATTCAAAAGGTTCGGATAGAAGAAAAGTAAAACCTTTTTCATTATAGACAAAGTCAAGAGAATAAAAGACCCTCAATAGAGTTGTTGAGTTAACTCCTACATAAAAAGTAAAACTGAGACAGGGAAAGCTCTAACGAAAAAACCTGAAACTGGTTCTCTTAGCAACAGCATCTACGAGATCCAACTCATCATAGGAAATTTGTTCACACTCGAATATCAAATCTTCCGGGCTTTGCCTGCAATATCTAAAATTGAAAAAAGAAGACAATCTGAAACAAGAAAGAAACAGACAGTACATTCCATATACATGGGGGAACTACCGCTGCGACATCTGACTTTACTACTACAAGCACCCTGAGGTTAAGGTGTAGCAGTGAATGCAGAACAGTTACACCATATCCATGTCCTTAGACACAAAAGGATTTTAGAGGCATAAAGAATGATAAAAGATGTGGGTGTAAACCTCTTTTTTTCTTTTTAATGGTACATTGGAGAAAGAAGACTCTCTCCATCGTTTCTTTCCATCAGTGGTATTGTGTGACTAAGTGCACATAGCTGATGGAAAAATAAGAATGTAACTTAAATGTAGTCAAGAAAAAGACCTAAAAGTCGGTCTAAGGGATCTAACTCCGCATCTTTTTTCTCTGACTACCCTCTTCCATATCACCCTGAAATATAGTCAATCATGAAAATTACGAGGCTGAATAATAATATTTTAAATAGCTTAAACGATGATGGACTCAATTGCATTATAACTTATGAACAGACCATGAATGCAAATGAGAGGATACATAGAATGGCTTACCCCATTTGACTCTGGCCTGCACTTTGCATGCACTATAGGACCTAACTGAGACTTGTCCAAATCTTCTATTGATCCTTCTGGAGCATTCATGTACACCGCCCCTTTGTACATCCATTCCTCAGTTTCATCACTATAAAAGTCTTCAAATAGCTCACCACATAAAGCACATGAAGTTTGGTCTTCATCTGCAGGAACTGCCATCTCTTCATCATCCTTCTTTTCTATTGTTGGCTCTGTGGGTAAGAACCCTGGTACTGCTTCAGCTCCAAGTGCCTCTGCACCACTAAGCCACATACTACCACTTACAAACCATTTCCGAGAAGGATTCTGCTTATGATTCTTGGACATCCTGTTCTTGGTTACATGCCAATCCATGTGCTTACTGTGCTCTTCTTGGCACTTGAAGCGTAGACCACATGTTGTGCATTGCCTAGGGAGATCCCCATATAGAGCACTGATTGCAGACTCATTACGTATCTTGAGCATGTCCGCATCAAACTCAATTCCCAATGATCCCTGAATAAATAAAACAATTATTATACAAGATAAAGCACGAAGAAACAAACTCTCAAGCAGTAGAAGGGATGACATGATTTGAATAAATTACCTGACCAGTAGGCTGATTGTTCAACGAAATCAAACCTTGAGCCATGAGAGAGCCAATCAGACCAGAGAATGCGCCGCCCGGCTGTTGACTAGAGGCTCCCAGAGAAGCATTTTGAGAGATGGATCCTATTTGAGATAAAACCCCTGATGAAAGAGGATGCATGGCTTCCCCACCATGGATTGATAAGGATGGTCTAATGGTCGAACCTTGTGGAGGGTACCCATGACTTACGTGGGGTAACAAAGATTGCATCGGCCTTGGATTCATAGCAGATGAAGAAGGCAAATAATTAACTGGCATCTGATTCTGTTGATTTATATCATTAAGATGACTCTGGGAGACCTGGTTCTCGGGCCTATATAAAGGCTTACCATGCAAGCGGTTTGACATCGCATTACCAGGATTTCCCAAATGATGCAAGTGAGCTGAAGGTACAGGGAGAGAGTTGGATCCTCTAACACTCAAATGGGGCCACGTCCCATCAGGAAGAGCACGATCAAAACGTGAGTTAATATCTTGAATGCTATCAAATGGAGGAGCCCCAAATTCACTGTTTGATGAAACTAATCCCATAGATGAAGTCAATACTTTTAAGTCCTTTCCTGCTCTTGTATTAACACGGTTGGATGAATGGGGGAAATTTTGTGACAAATTCCAGTTTTCTCGTAGCTGATGACTTCCACCATTCTTAATGTCAGAATCTAAATGAAAATCACTTGTGTTTCCTACTCTGAGTCTAGCCCTTACACTTCCTAATGCTGGGTTAGATGATCGCAAATATTCACCGGCTCTGCTACGATCTAGGGTAGGGCTCATATCTTCCCAATCGAACTCTTCTTCCTCAGTGTTCTGCCATGGTGTAACCATCTTACTGTGGATGCCATTCATATCGCGAATTGGTTTACTTATGGTTACGTGTTTGCTGGTGTCAATTCCATATGCATCTATCAAAGCTCTAGGTCTTTCATGATCATTTCCTTGTCCTAAGTTTTCCCTTCTTCGCCATTCCATATGTTCATCATCTCTGCCAGTAGGTCGACCCATTCCATATTTAAAGGCTTGATTAGAAGGAATAGCTCCATCACTGAACCTCTTGGGAAAACCATCTGCTGCAGGGCCATTAGGGTCAAAAGATAAAGGGTCATTAAAATTTTAAAGTCAATCAAGTTTTACAAGTCTAGAGATTGCAAGCCTAACGAGTATTACCTCCAGTCACAGAAGACGAGAGGGCCACACTTCCAGCTGTACCAGACCTTGGTCCAGACAAGGAAGATGGGCTCTCTAACTGATCGTCAAAATCATCATATCCACCGAGTGAATTTTGGCCATACACTCTTGCACTAGAATTTATGCCTCTCAAATTCTGCATGTCAAGCAGGAAATATGCATATCAGGTATAAGTTACTATGAGGCTAGCCTAATCGGATACCAGGTTTTCTTAGTAATGGAATTCGATATAAACACAACATAACTTCATGGTAGCAGACGCATCCATAGAAGAATGTCATCTCTGTTCATAATTACAAACAGAAAGGCTTACACTTTCAGCAGCTGAGGGCTCCAGCCTACGAAGGTATTTTGGATTAACATGAATGCCCCTAGTTGGTTGAGTAGGCTCAGAAGCCCCTAACGAAGACTGTTGGTTTGTTGCAGATGAAAGTTGCAGTTGCACTTCAATCTTGCGTAGTACAGGCGGTGGAAAAACACTTGACCAAGTCCCAAACAGATGGCGCATTGAAGGATGTAAACTCGGATGCGCTTGCCTGTATGCTAGACAGAAGACCTAAAGCAGCAGACAAAGAACCAAAACATCTTAATGACCATGCTTCATCCCTATACAAATCAATAAAGCAAACATCTCCTTGTAGCCTGCTCACCTCTGGTAGACGGGATGAGAAATAACGAACATAATCCCGTCCAATGTTCTTAACGATGCTGTCTAATAGATACAGAGAAGGCAACTTTTGCTCAACTGGAGCCTGCATATACAAGAAAATTTCTATCATAAAATTTCTGTATTCATGTATTCACAAACCAACAAAGTAACTCAGAAGCAGCCCCAGTTCACTAAACCACAAACCAAACACTCTTCTCTAATTCCACAATCAAAAAACCTACAGTGAAGCTTCAATGGCAGAAAAAAAACAAACCTCTAAGATTCGAGTGCAAATGGCATTAGCGATTCCTTCACCGTGTTCCCGTTGTTCACCAGCGATAATAGTGAGATCAGTAATAATAGGCTTGGAATTAAAAGTAAGCTCTCCCAAAACAACCTCATAAAGCTGAACAATCTCATCCATAACCGGAGGCAAAACCTCCTCACCACCACCGAACTCATCTTCACGCTGATTAAGCAGAGCCTTGAATCGGTCAAGCAACGACGGCGGCGGCGGCGGTTTCTGCGGCAACTCAACGGACATCGCTTTGCGACCAGTGGTGTTGGTGGTGGTACTGCTATTAATCGAAAGAAGCCTTGGATTGAGGAGTTTCTCTGATTCCATTCCCCCCTCCAAAATTCAATAGTGAAGAGTGATAATTAGTGGTAGCATAAGGGGCTAGGGTTTCTGTTCCACCATGGAAACTCGAATCGCCACCCTCTGAGAGAGAGAGAGAGAGAGAAAGAGAGATCGATAACGGAAGTTTTTTTTTTTTTAGCGAAGAGGATTTTTTTTTATTTCTCAATTTTGTATCTCTATTTTCTGTAAATCTCGCTTTTATCCTCTTTTTTTTTGTAAAGCTATCAACTACACCCAATTACTTTTTTACTCGTTTTGAGTTAGAAAAATCACTTTTACTGTGGCCTCCTCATTAATTTTACCATAATGGGATTATTTAATGGCACAGTGATTTGCCAAAACAATTGGTAGTCAACATTGTTACAAGTACAACTAATGTTACCCAACGAGATCATGTAAACTTTATAAAGACCCAAGTTCTGAGTTTAGGTATATGATTTTAGGTATATGATTTTCATAAAATCTAGTGATTTTCATAATGTCAGATACCGAGTTTTTTTTTGAAATTATGAAAATCTGAGTTTACATAACCCCATAAAATCTAGTGATTTTAGAATGTCATCTCGGTTTCGCACTATACATCGACGTAGTGACATTTTATTAAAATCTAAGAAATCATAAATGTCAGATTTTGTTCAATATAATATATACAAGTAAAAAAGAAATTGAGATATATAAACAAGAATGCTTCAATATAGGTTTTGTTTTATTTTATGAATTTTTTACCAACTTTATATAATTTACGGATTTGAACATTGTATCATTTACCGGATTGAAATGAGAGTATAAAATTAAGTGAATTAAATGTAAAATATTATAAAATATATAAAGTAAATCAAATAAAATCTACTTATTTTATAACTAACAAATTACTGTAAAGTTTACGCAAATATTTTCCAATAACTATCTAATTTTATTGTTATAATACTATAATCCAATTAATTACGTAAAATTTAATGAAATAATAAATTTAAAATAAAAATAATATTTTTTTTTTGGATCAAAATCCAAGTACTCTTTGTTTGAGATTCCCACTGATGAAGATGCATGCTCTTACATTTTTTTCTTTTCTTTTGTTAAGCTTATGATAAGATATTGACGTGACAACTAAGCTCACAGAATAAAGAGACATTGGGATTGTGGCAGAAGATCTGGAGATAAATAGTTGTTGGAGTTTGTTTACGTTTTTCATGATTGATAAATGTTGCGATGAAGACGAGATGAGTCTCTGGATCACGATCACCATGAGATTGTGATTAGAGGCTTCAGATTGGGGTAACCATGAGATGAGATCTTTATTGTTGTTCATATTTGAGTTCAAACTTTATCAGCTTGCTTGCATGTTTTTCTCCTATTGAACTATTTCTTAGCATGAATACTCGTCAAAGCAAAAATTTATTTAAAATCTCGTTACATAATATGAATCATAAATATATATATATATATATTTTTTTTTGGTAGGGGATGAATCATCATAAATCATCTTAGCGATATAAATGAGACAGAGATATATTTTTACGGCACAATAAGGTATAGTTCAGCTTTTATTTCGGTTTTTCTTTATCACTAAAATGCTTTGAGTTACCAATCGGGTCAATTTTTAGCTTTTTTGTTTGCCTCTCTTTATTTACGGGGTTGGTTTCCTTCTATCATTTCTTGGGGATACACACACTTGATTTTTGAAGTGTTTGCGATTGTTTATTTAACCCTACTATGTGTCTCGTTTCATTTCTTCGTTAAAGCATGGTTAGTAAAGTGTAACTCTGCGAAACTTATTGATCGCCTGTTTGGTACAATTAATGTATATTGGTTTTCTTAATTACTAATAGCTAATTAAGTACACTGTACACACCATTTCGCTCGTCCACACGGTAATATATCAACCGCAATTTACCCTTTTTCTTAAATAAACCATACATTTGTTTGTGTCTTAAATAAACACATAACAAGTTCCAATCCGGTAATAATCAACCACAACTTATTTTTCTTAAGTAAACCAAGATCAGCTGCCGCTACTCTGACGTAAAGATTTTGACCTTCTTCTGCGTCATTTCGGATATCCATGAGCTCCCCGGTCCACATTAGGCAACCTGACCCGCCTTGTCGGAGATCAGCATTCGCAAACGCAGTACAATTACAATCCATCTTGCACCTCTCCCTACATTCTTCCTCCTCCCCAATACTTCGGTCCACAATCGCAGTTCTAGTATCCGGCAACTTCATTCTCGTTAGCCCTAAAAACATATCTCCGCGACAGCTTAGTTCCGTCTTCCTCACGCATCCGTTTGACCAGTCATTCAACTCCCACGTACGAGGGTCCTTAGGCATGAATCCTGGGATACAAACACACAAGGGCTTTTTTGTGTAGTCACAGTAACTGTAAGGTCCACATACCTTGTACAGATCGCATTCATCTCTTGGCAAAGCCCATATCATGCTCCAGTTCGTTAACTGCGGAGTCCACGTATCTTGTTGGAAATGTCCTGAAGGACTCAGTCTCAATCTTGAGTAGGTATCGTGGTTGGTCTTGTTCATCAGGAATGTGTATGTGATCTCTTCGTTATTCATTGTGACATTATCAACCATGTCATTAAACTGTCGCCTATCCGGTATACCACCAAACCGGATTCCGTTCCATGGACCGGTCCGATACACTGGAACGTCTTTACTCCATAGAAAAAACTCAGGAACCCCTTGAGTTTCGAGTTTGTACGAATAATCACCACTCGCTGGATCATCAGGACTTCTCCAAGATCTTAGGAATCTGTTGTATCCAGTTTTAAAATCCAAACCAAGTTTCATTTCCGGAAGTAAAGTATCTGTCGGATAATCGAAACTCTGCCACAAAACTCCACTTGTGTCGTTGTTGTTGTTAGAGTATCTCATCACGAAGTTTCCGTTAGCAAGAAGCTCTGCCACGACTGGAGAACTCACGTCTCTTTTGGTGAGATTCGTTGACCAAACAGTGTTGTTGGAGTGATCGAGGAGTACGAGGTTGCTGTCGGAGATTTTTAAAGTTCCAATGGAACTGGAGAGAGGGCTGTCTCTGTTGGCAACCCATACATAAGTTCTCTCGGAGGTTTTCTTGTACCATAGCCCAAGATACAAACGAGAAGTGCCCGAGGAAGGTTTAAAGAAACCAAGCTCGAAGATATCACCAGGAGATACAATGGTTCTGTTGCTTGAGATTGTAAGAGAATCTGTAGGTGACAAAGTATTGACATGGATTGAAAACGCTGGACGAAAGAGAGTCAAGACTAGAAAGAAGGAGAAGGTGTAAAAATGGTAGTAGACGACGATGTTTCGTACGCCACCTCTCATCTCTCTCTCTCCACCAATTTCATTTATGTTCTTCTATCTTCTTCCTTCATTTATAGACTTTTTCATTTAGGGTCGATTGGTAAAATACATAAGACAAGATAAAATGTAATAATCAAATCATCTAATAAGGTATATAAGAACAAAATACAAATTTAATTAAGTAAAAGCATAATATAATATGAATGCATGCAACATAAATTTGTTGATGACTTAAATCTAATTAAGCTTACATGTATGTGCATAAAAACCATACATTATATTATTTTAAGGTTACCACTTAGCACATAAAGCAAAATGTGAATTCAACATTTCTTAATTCCTTGCATTTTTTTCCAACAAATTGTTGTCATTAGTCAATACCTTTTACCATTAAATTTACGCGTGAAATTAATTTCTCACTCAGCCAACATAACATATGTATGTTGTGCAGTTCAACACCATGTGGCATGTGTAGTGCTCTCAAGTACATCTTTTTATACATTAAATGTAGGCTAGAATATTATTTCGCATCTTATATGCTCGACGACTTTTATAAGATAAAAGAATCGTAGTATCCAATTAAGTCCAACATAACATACAATGTAACATAACAGGACCAATTTGTGATAGACCTCGGTTCTGGAGTAGCTGGTCAGATAACACCTTTAGACACTTTGCAACTCTTCCTGAATAACAAACACACACAAAAAGGTTCTAGTATAAGATTTCTCAACAAGGCCCATATACAATAAAGCAGGCCTGTTGAAAGTGTGTTGGTGTTATTCAATGAAATTAGCTTTAATGGGCCACAAATACAGAAGATCCACTAAATTTCGTTCACAGGACACAACTATATAGCCTTTATGTTAAATTAGGGTAAAGTAGTCTCTTAGTTTTGGCCGCCGAGCATATAATTTCTCTCTTTTCTGTCCTGTTCTCCCTTTTTTCATTCTCTCGTGGTTTGTTATGTTTTCTTCTCGACTTTATGCTTGATGTTGTATGATCTAGACTATATAGTAGCAAAAATGATTGGGTGGGATTATGAAAACACTTAAAAGAAATCTCAGTGTTTATTTCAGTGTTTTCATAGTCCCACCAAATTATATTTACTGTTATGTAATCCGGATAAGCGATCAATACATACTAACGCAAAACAATTAAACAAAGGTAAAAAAACGAACTACTCCTTCCAGCCATTTATAAGTTTTAATTGATTGATTTTGATTTGGATCTCGTATTTAAAAGTTACAACATTGTTTCTATTTTTTATTTTCTACCGATTTAAAAAAAAATTATAATCAAAATAATAATATTGGTATCGTTTGTAAAATCTCGTACTTCAAACTAATTATATGAAAAAAAAGTTTAACACGAAAAGAAGCTTACTTTTCTCAATTAATTTTACTCAGCCTTGTGGAATCGCCGTTGACTGTTCTTTCCCGTTTGTCTAGTCAATAACGACGTCGTTCGAAATATTTCTTATCAAGCCCATTAATAATGAATCAGGCCTGTTTATAGCCCATACCGTTTTATATCTTCTCACAAAAAACACACACATTAAACCCTACCTTTGCTCACTCAGTGTACTCCAGTCTCGTCTGCTCCTATTCCGACGCCTTTCTCTCTCTAATTTTCTCCGATCAAATCCATGTTTAGTAACAAATTCGCCGGTAAAACTTGTATCTATCACTTTCTCGTATTTTTTTTTGTTTCTGCTGTTTGAAATTTCAATCTTATATTATGAGTTATCCCGTTCAGCAGAGGCAAAGGCAGTGGTCTTCTGGGACGTCGATGACTACAAGATCCCTGATGGTCTAGATGCTGGCGAGGTTTCGAAGAACATCAAAGCAGCACTTGCGGATATAGGTCATCGTGATAAAGTCTCGACGAATCAGATCCAGGACAATGTGTTTGTCTCCGCTGGAATCAAAATCTCAGACGCGTATCAGAAGGTTGAGATTTATACATTGAAAACCAATAACTTTGCATATCAGAGCTCAATGTGATCGGATCATTTTGTTAACTAGATGATTCTTATTGGCAATATGTATGATTCCTTTGCCTAAATCCTCTAGCTGATATAGGCTTCGAACGAAAACTAATTTTTTATACAAACGTACAACTTACTGAATCCATTATAGCCTAATTGTAGAAGAACTTGAAATTGGAAAAACTTGGGTCAAATTGAGCCAGCCTGGCTTATGACTAAACCGGTTCAGGTTATAGAATAGAATAGATTGTTGCTGAGATTGGTTTTGGACTTAATAAAAACATAATTGGTTTAACCGGAGATAATAAATAAACCCGTTTGATTCACGACGAGTTCATTGCTTGCTAGGCTTTATTTTCCAGAAAACATATATTAATGGGCTTTATAATTTCGGCCCAACTGTTACTGTTCTTTAGTAATTAAATTAGGGCTCTGTGAATCTGTGATTATTTTGATGATATTTGAGTGTTCGTTCGTTCCCACACTTCCAGGACACGAAAAGGCAGGACACGAGAACTCCTTTAGCGAAAGAAAGGTACATTGTCATTTCTGTAAAAAAAGCAAGTTTTTTTTTTACAAATCCGTTGTTTGTTTTCATTGTTTAGTTAGCGTTTATGTTTTCTCTTTCAATCGAGTGTACCGTACCTGCTAAAAAAAGTGATATTGCTAGTGTCGTTTGATATGAGCTTTCTAGGGTTTTGTGTGTGTGTGTGTGTGTGTATTTTTAAGGGTTTTGTTGTGATTATCAGCTCCTGCTGCTTGGTCATCGCCAATGGAAAACCCTAGTAAAAGACAGAAGTGCCGTACACAACAAGATGTGGGGGATTCAGGTTCACCTGGTCTCGTCTCTGGTCTGTGGCTTGAAGATAATACGATGCGTGTGGGATTGTGTTTTAAAGATATATCTGAGCTGAAGAAGGCAGTGGACTGGTGGTCCATTAAGAGGCAGCGAAAATGTTTACTGATTCGAGAGATGGACAAGGACAGGTATGTGTTTGAGTGTGTGACATGGGGATGCAAGTGGTCAATTCGTGCTTCTCGAATAAAAGAAGACGGTCTTTTGAAGATAACCAAGTGTACTGGTCCACATAATTGTCACCGTGACTATGCATCAGAATTTAACTTGGAGTTTATGGATGGTGAGATTGAACGTGTGGTCAGGGTACAGCCCATGCTCTCAGTTGCAGAGTTGGATAAGTGGTGGGAAGAGAAACATGGCTATGCCCTTGATGGAGTGGAGGAGGTGGACCATGATGCAAAAGGAGTTTTGCGGAATGCCAAAGAGAAAGCTATCAAAAGAGTCTTTGGAGATTGGGATAAGAGTTTCGGGTTCACACCCAAGTTAATGTCTGCTCTTCAGTCTTCTAATGGCCTGGTAGTGGACTGGCAATATGATTCTTTGCCTAATACTGAGCACGCCTCACTCCGTGGTGTGTTTTGGGCGTTTTCACAGTCTATCCAAGGGTTCCAGCACTGTAGACCTTTGATCGTTGTGGACACCAAAAACTTGGGAGGTAAATACAAAATGAAGCTGATGATTGCCTCTGCGTTTGATGCAGCCAACCAATATTTTCCTCTTGCCTTTGCGGTTACTAAGGAAGTATCTGTTGATAGCTGGCGTTGGTTTCTCACTAGTATCAGAGACAAGGTAACACAGAGGCAAGGCATTTGCCTTATCTCTAGTCCGGATCCGGACATAGTCGCTGTTATTAACGAACCCGGGTCTCAGTGGAAAGAGCCGTGGGCTTATCACAGGTTCTGTCTGGATCATCTTTGCTCCCAACTCCAGAGCGTTACTCCAGACTACGACCACAATATGGAGTGTCTTGTGGATAAGGCTGGGACGTCAAGTAAGAAGGAAGAATTTGATTCATACATGTTGGAGATCAAAGAGAAGAATCCAGAAGCTTGGAAATGGTTAGACCAAATCCCTCCACATCAATGGGCTCTGGCTCATGACATTGGTAGTCGGAGATACGGAATCATGAGGATAAAAACCGAAGCTCTCTTTGCTGTCTGTAAAAGATTTCCGAAAGCTGCGATGGCAGGGGGTGTGATGCTTCTGTTTGGTGAACTGAGAGAGGCTTTTGAGGAGAATTTTAGCCAGACCCGTGGTTCTCTTAACCGTGGCGATGTGTACACAGAACTTGTCATGAAGAGGTTTGATGAGTTCAAGAAAGATTCCACTACTTGCGTTATAACGACATTGGAAAGAGATGCGTATCAGGTCTCAACGGCCTCGAAGAAGAAGAAAAGGTTTATGGGTAAGGTTAATGTCTCCACCAGTGGGATTGTGCAGCTTAATGAGTCAACCTGCACTTGTGGAAAGTTTCAAAGGAAAAAGTTCCCATGTCTGCACGCTCTAGCTGTTTGTGATAAGCTGAAAATCAACCCGTTGCAGTATGTAGATGACTGTTACACTGTCGATCGGTATCACAAAACGTACGCGGCTGCATTTTCTCCTGTTCCGGACTTATCAGCTTGGCCAGAAGCTTCTGGAGTTCCAACATTGCTTGCTCCGGTCATAAGCCAGTCAGGTAAGTCTCGATATATGTACTTGAAACAAATCCGCACTAGTGAGCTGAAAAAGTTAGTTAGACAGATTTGAATGAAACAGGGCTGAGGAATTAGTATTATGGCTGGCTTATGTGCATTATTAAATGTCTTACTAAATTATATTTATGTAGTTTCTTCTAGCTCTTGACGTTTTGGGAAGTATAGGGTTAAACCGGTTCATGATGTCTATATTATTGTAGCTTTTTGTGTTATTGCAGTCTCCTATGTATCTGACACCATGTTTGTGTTATCTTGTTAAAGGAAAAGATGATGATGATTATGATGAGGACGAAGATGATGAAGGTGAATATGAATATCAATATGAATATGAAGATGAAGAAGATGAGGATGATGAATGGTAATATTCGAATAAGCAGCTTGTTTTTGCTAATGAGATATCAGTAGGATTCCTTGGTGCTCTCACTTTTTAAACAGCCTTTTGAAGTTTTGGTTTGCTTTGCTTCAATCAATTTTAAACAGATATAAATTTGCATTTATCGACGCCCTTGCTTAGACCAAAGTTTTGGTTTTAAAGATAGAACCCGATTTTGAACAGTAAAGTCAACAAAACAGTAAACCAAATTTGAATTGTCGCCGGTCTAATGTATGGGCCGGGCCGTAAGGATTTGGGCTCTATTTTTAACTCTTTTATTTTTATTTACCGAACTGATAAAAAATTTACATGGCTTCTTCTTTACCACTCAACTTGTTTGCGTCTCCGTTTATCTTCCTAATCCGTACAGTGTCTCTTCCTCTTCTTTTCTCAAAAGAAAATGGAATGGATAAATTCACTGCCCAAAATCGAGCTTCATGCTCATCTCAACGGCTCCATTAGAGACTCAACTCTTCTGTAAGTCCCCCAAAGCTATCTTCTTTCTTTACGAGTTCTGTTCGTTTTATATCTTTCGTATCTGCAACGTTTGCTATTTGCACTGATCAATTATGAATGCCCAATTTCGATTCTGAAGTTTTTTTTTTTCTTTTAAAATGATGGGTCTTGTTTCTTTTGATGAACAGAGAGCTTGCTAGGGTTCTTGGTGAGAAAGGTGTTATAGTGTTTGCTGATGTTGAACATGTCATTCAGAAGAGTAAAGTCTTTAATTTTTATAATTCGTTTGTTCTATGGTCTCTACTCAAGTGTCACAAGTAGAGTTTCTCATGTTTGGTCTAGAAATCAAAAGGTTTAAATCCTTTCTCGTTTGATGTGTTTGTTTATAGATGGTCGATCTTTGGTTGAAGTCTTCAAGTTGTTTGATTTGATCCATAAACTCACTACTGATCACAAAACCGTGACAAGAATCACAAGAGAAGTAAAACCCTAGTTTTATTTTCCATTTACTAGTTTGATTTTTTGTTTTAAAGTAAATGTTGACTTTAGTGATCTTATCTTGACAGGTTGTAGAAGACTTTGCTTTAGAGAATGTGGTGTATCTTGAGTTAAGAACCACTCCAAAGGTACACAATTTGGCATTACTTTTTGCAAATGTCCTTAGTTAGATTTTTCTACATTTGAAAATGGTTGTTTGTTTGTAGAGGAATGATTCAATTGGTATGAGTAAACGTTCTTACATGGAAGCGGTAATTGAAGGTTTGAGATCTGTTAGAGAAGTTGATATTGATTTTGTTACGGCATCTGATTCTCAAAAAATGCACAATGCCTGTGATGGATTTGGAAGAAAGAAGATTTATGTTAGGCTTCTTCTTAGTATTGACCGTAGAGAGACAACCGAGTCTGCAATCGAAACTGTAAGTGTTGGCATAACAAGCAATGCTACTTAAAATATTAAAGCAGAAAACAGCTCTTAACATTCTCCTTTTTCCCTTAAAAGGTTAAGCTCGCATTGGAAATGAGAGATGTTGGGGTAGTTGGTATCGATCTTTCAGGGAATCCACTTGTTGGAGAATGGTAACTTCTTTGTAGCATTTCTTCTTCTACTACTTCGTCCTTGCTTTATGAGTTCCTTCTGACATTTTCTAAAATCTTGCAGGAACACTTTCTTACCTGCATTACAGTTTGCTAAAGACAATGATCTTTACATCACTCTTCACTGTGGAGAGGTATTAATTCTTAAAAATCCACTAAACGATCATCAAATGTTTTTCTTTAGTTTGTCTACTACTTTCTCCATCTTAGTGCATTGTAGGTCCCCAATCCAAAAGAAATCCAAGCCATGCTTGATTTCAAACCGCATCGAGTTGGCCATGCTTGTTTCTTCAGAGATGAAGACTTTACAAAAGTGAAATCTTTCCGGATTCCGGTAATAGCTTACATTTACAATTGTTCTTTGTTTCACATCACTTATGATCTAATATAACAATATTCTAAACAATTCAACATTCCGCTATTGTTTTTGCAGATTGAGATATGTCTAACATCCAACATTGTAACCAAATCGATATCTTCCATCGATGTACACCATTTCGGTTAGATGTTCTCTTTTGCTTTGCTTCCCATTCTCATTCCTCTATTTTTTTCGATGGCATTGAAGCTAACATCAAAGCAATTGGGATGTTGACATGATCTTAACAGCTCATCTCTACAAGGCAAAACATCCATTGATTCTATGCACTGATGATTTTGGAGTATTTTCCACAAGCCTCTGCAATGAGTACACTCTCGCTGTTCGTTCTTTTGGTGAGTTCCAGAACCTGAGCTCAAATCCAAACAGTTACAGAGCTTTTCTGATTCTTGAGTCTGGTGATTTAGTTTATACATTGTCAAGAATCTAAAAGTTTGTGCTTTTTTCCTTATGAAGGTCTCAGTAAAAGAGAAACCTTTGCATTGGCTAGAACCGCTATAGACGCAACGTTTGCAGAAGATGAAGTCAAGCAACAACTTAGGTTGGTTTATGATTCAGCCTCGCCACAGTACGTTTAGTGGCCTCAAACATTACCGGTTTACTTCATTTTGTTGGTTTATACACCAAACCGGACAAAAGTTGTTTTGGTTCATTGGTTGGTTCGAATTTCAATTTATTGGTCTCAAAATTTCGGTTGTATCATTTTTAAAGAAAAAGATTGATTATTTCGGTTATATCCCGGTTCGGTATTGCAAATCGATTAATCTCGCCACGTGTACAAAAGCATCCACGTGTTTCGGTAATATTTACACGTGGCACAAGTCAAAACCCTCAAGCAGCGAAAACCTAGTCGCCTTCTGTGATTAAAATTCGAATTCCAAAGTTAAATCAAAATTAAAAATTAGAATTAATGAGGAAGACGAAGGCGAAGCTTTGTTGTTGATCAATGGCGTTTTACAGATCCTTCAGAAAGCTAGTTGAAATCAATCACCGGAAAACAAGACCGTTCTTCACCGCCGCAACCGCTTCATCACCTTCCGGCGGAACCGTCTCTCTGATCCCACCGCAGTTTTCGCCGTTGTTCCCACACTTCTCACACCGATTGTCTCCGATTTCGAAATGGTTCGTTCCTCTTCATGGACCTCTCTTCTTGTCTTCTCCTCCTTGGAAACTGCTTCAGTCTGCCACACCTCTGCATTGGCGCGGAAACGGCGCTGTTTTGAAGAAGGTCGAAGCTCTGAATCTTGGATTGGATCGAATTAGAAGAAGAACTAGGTTTCCGAGACATTTAGGGTTACAGACTGTGGTGCCAACGGTGGATCGTGACGACTCGAAGGAGGAGAATGGTGGGGTAATCACGAGTTTTGTTAATGTGCCGAATTTGATATCTATGGCGAGATTAGTATCTGGTCCTGCGCTTTGGTGGTAAGTATATAAGTAACTCTTTATCTGGAGAATGTGTTGGGGATTGAAGAATCTGACAACTTGATTGTGGTTTGTATTGTAGGATGATCTCGAATGAGATGTATTCTCCTGCTTTCGTAGGTTTAGCTGTTTCTGGAGCTAGTGATTGGGTATTCATCTTTCTCTGTGATTTTTTTTTTAAATAGTATTGGGAAGAAAAACATTGTTTTCGAATCATAATTTTTTTGAGATTCTTGATTTTGTAGTTAGATGGTTACATGGCTAGGAGGATGAAGATTAATTCTGTGGTTGGCTCGTACCTTGATCCTCTTGCAGACAAGGTAAATTCTTTTGATCTATTATGGATGTTCTCTAAATGTGGTTATGGATTTAGGGTTGGTTTCTCTGAAGACATGTGTGAGGTTTCATTTCATCTCAGTTTTCTTGATTATACTTGTGCTTAATTTCAGGTTCTTATTGGGTGTGTCGCAGTAGCAATGGTGCAGAAGGATCTCTTACATCGTGAGTATTCTTGCATCTCTTCTACTCTTTGTAGATAAAAAGATAGCAGTTACGATCAATATTTTGGCATATCTAGAATTGACAAAGTCGAAGGGAGGAATTTTCTCTTGTAAGGAAAATGTGCTGTGATTTACACTCTAATTGAATGATCTACAACCTTGGGAAATGTATCAGAGTTTTGTAGTTTAATTTTCATTCCTTTGATCTCCTTGAACGGACCTCTTTTAAACATTGCATGTATTTATATCAAGGGGAAACCGACTAAGTGAACTAAATTATTGCTGAACTTGGCTGTGTTTGTAAGTTAAGGTAGTCCTAGATTGGAATACTGCCTTACAAAAATCTTAAAAGGCTCTGATACTAAACTCTGTTTTGGTGGATGCATGTGACATTTGTGCTCGAAAGCTGGACTGGTAGGAATTGTGTTGTTACGGGATGTTGCACTCGTCGGTGGTGCAGTTTACCTAAGGGCACTAAACTTGGACTGGAAGGTGAGTTCTTGTAACTTTGAGCTAGACCACTCAACTTATGTCTCTTATTTCGAAACATTGTTGGGCCGCTCAACCATATGATTTAACAAGAACTTGAACTGAAATTATTGATGGGAATCACACTGGTGTTGTTTCTTTCAGTGGAAGAGTTGGAGTGATTTCTTCAACCTCGATGGTTCAAGCGCTCAGAAAGTAGAACCATTGTTTATAAGCAAGGTATGATCTCTAGGTGACAGCTTGTTGTCATGTTGTGGCATCTTTGGTATGCCGTATGCGTAACTGGTTAGTTAACGGAACATGTTCATCAACAGGTGAATACAGTTTTCCAGTTGGCTCTAGTCGCTGGTGCACTACTTCAACCCGAGTTTGGGAATCCAGATACCCAGACATGGATCACTTATCTAAGGTAATAGGTCTTTTTCCAATTACCACGCAGCCTGGACTAATTACTGCTGTTAAGTTACAAACATATGAAGTGTGGTCACTGAAATCTTGTTATTGGTCTGATTTTGTTTTGTGTCCAGCTGGTTAGTTGCTTCAACAACTATGACTTCAACTGCAGCTTATGGTGTACAATACTGGAAGAAGAGACCTATCTCGATGATTAAGAGATCATAGTTTCCAACGGTTTATAAACTCACATGCCGGCTACATACAGAAAGAAGCTTGAACATGTCTTGTTGTTTTCCGGAGTACGCAGCTCTCGCTGTTTTCTCTGCTAACTTCAATATAGAAAAAGAGAGTAGTTGTTTACAAAGAAGCCTGTGAACTATCAAAAAACTATGTCCTGACTTTTGTCTTGTACAAAAGAAAGAGGGGTTCGGTTTGTTTTCTATCCGAGCTACTGGTAAAGTTTTTTCTGAAAATGGGTGATCTAAGAAAGTTGAACTTTGTAAATAAAGTGAATTCGGGCACGTGCGAATCTTTGACCTCTCATCAGCAGCCAGATTTAAGAAAAGGCGAATTAGCAAAGTTTTGGATGACGAGTAACAATTGTGATACTTTGAGTGCGGACAAAGAACTTTGACTTAAAATATTACGACATTTCTGGAGGCTGTGTACAATTTGAGTGTGTCCATATCCATAACAACATCAGAGCGAAGCAAATTTGTATACACAACAAGATAAAGAGATGGGAGAAAAGAGAAGAGACCAAAACACATCCAACTACTAGAAACTAGGGTGTGTTGTTCACAACTCACAAGTCGCGTGTCAGAGTTAATAGACCGTGTAACATCTGCCTTTTTACCATTTATATCTGACCAACAAGCCGAGCATTGGTGCTCCGGTTTGGAAAAAGTAAGATCAGAATCAATCCTGGTGGATCTCATCAAAAGGTGCAGCGGCAAACCTCACATTTTCAGGCCGTGCAACTACAACTGGTTCATCTGCAAATAGGGCTGTGAGGAATGATGGAGTCTTTAAAGGATGACGGTTAGTCATTCGCGGATAAACCTCAGCCAGAAAGTAGTAAGCGTGACCAGCTATCATACCCTGTAATCGTTGTGGATAGGCTTTAAGATTATGTGGAGGATAAAGAATTAAAAGAGATTGAGGAAGAAACTTTAGGATAGGAGTATGTACCAGAAGATCGACCCAAGCACTGGCACCAACAAGGATAGAGAACCCAAGAAGCACCTGCAATGCCGGATTTTGCAGAAAATGTTATTTCTTCATTCTGGTTGAAGTTAAGGGCAAAAAAAGGGGAAGCAAGAAAGTCAAAACTCACCCATGGTAGGTAAGCTGCAGTGAAAGTGAACAGACCAAGGAAACTCATGTGAATATAAGGATTTTGTTTGCTCCATACATAGACCTGTAACAGAAAAGATTATTAGCTGCTGATATCTAGAGATGACTTGATTTGTGGGGAAACAAGGTGGGATAGAAGTTACCAACCATCATGAAAGTCAATGAGTTGCTGAGAAATATGATTTTAGCAAATGATGCAGACAAGTAGGGTATCATTCCGCCGATAAGAACAATACCAGTCAAAACAGATGCTCCAAATAGAAGCATGTATAGGAAATCAGCCGTCTTTCCCCTGAATGAGTTTTCTTCAAGGAGTTTGCAGTATCGTGCAAGAAAGAACATATGGAACATGAAGTCCAAATCTGCCCAAAAAAAGACCCAAAACATAAAGACATTCTCGATAATAAGCAATATCAAACTAGGCAATTGGAATACACAATCAACTAATTCAAAACACTATAAAGAGCTGCTAAATCCTGTCAGAAACATAGAGCTAGTAATGTGACAAAAACATTCTGATCATTTCAGATTGTGAACAACTGAAAAAGGGAACCTTTCAGAAACTAAAGAATCACTACTTAGCAGCTAGGTGAGTCTACCTACATCAATGAATCATGAATATAAAAGGCAAGATAAATAATACATGTATCGACACCATATAACTACTGAGAAAATCCACAAAAGACAGAAACTTGTCAGAAGACAAATGTCGTGTCCAATTTGTCTTAAAAGAAGAGTGTAAGAAAAAGTACCCATCTTGCGGAAATACAAGAAATTAGTAACGAGACGCCAATATTGGTATTGCTTCACCACAAGGGTAGGATTCAAGTAGAGGTTATACGGAGATATTATCTGCACAAATCCAACACAATCATAATATGAATCAGCCTAACTAATCTCATATCAATTCGAACATTTTAGAAACAGAAACAAAACAAAAAAAGTTTACAAATCAAAACTTCGAATTTCACAAAACAAAAAGATTCGGGGATTAGCAAATACATCAAGGGAACATCCGACGGTGGTGATAACAGCAGCCGTGAGATAGGAGCGAGTGATGATCGGCATCTGTTTATACCATTCTTCTACAGCCTGAGCCATATCCTTCTTCTCCGTAAATAGCAAATCGATCCGATCAAACTACAGAGTTAAAAATTAAATCGTTTAACGAAACCTTAGAACCCCAAACGGAATCTACGAAAAGCTTCTTCTTCTCCTCAGAGTTTTCAGATTTCAAAATTTTCACGAAATCGATACTGATTGTGTTGAGAGCTTCTTCTTCATTCGTATATATTTTACACAAAATCAATTTAATTAAAAGTTTGACATTTGCAGTATTTTTGTTTAATTTTGACCGAAGCCGAACGAATTTAAGCGCGTGGTTCATACGACCCAATAATAAGAGGTTAATGACGTCAGCATTTATCCTTAAAAAAAAAGTTTATACACTAGTTTGCTTAATCGAACCGGAGTTTCGTTTTACCAACCTTCAAATCGAACCGAACCGGAATTTAGTTCAATCAATAGTACCAATTTTGTTTTCTATGTTTTTTTTAAAAAAAATTATTGGAAATTAGTTATGTAAGTGTTTTTTTTGTCCAAAACTATATCCTCACCAAATACCAAATCGAATAGAAATTTTGCAACCACAATTAAAAAAAAACATATAATGAGTTTAGGATGAATTATTTGATCAATGATTTAAAGTTAATTTTCTATGTTTTCTAATCTTTAAAATCTAAAGTTTTGATGATACTAGATAATATCCCGCGCAAATGCGCAGATTGTTGTATAACAGAATATATTAATTAATTTAAATTTATTTGATAATTCTATTAAAAAAAACTTAACAAATTAATTTAAATTTCGTTAACATTTTTTACACTTTTATTTATTCAAATTATACAATATCAAAATATATAAATTATTTAAATATAATCGTACATATATTATACATATCTCTTAAAGTTATTTATTTTTTATTGTTCAATTTTGATAATATTTTTCATTAGTATTTTTAAGCATTTGAGGTAATAAATTATTATTAATAATAAAAACGAAATTTTACTATGTGATTTAAATATATAATTTAAGTTTTTCATATAAACTAACACATAACCTAAAGTATTTAATAATTAAAAGCTAAACTATTTTGAAAGTAAAAAATACATATTTCCTATAAAATCATATGAAGTGTATTCAAAGTTTTAAAATATATATTCCCAAAGATTTTTTTTAAGAAATCTTTTATTTTATATTCCCCTTAGTTTAAGATATATTGCTAGGTTTAGTTATAATTTTTAATTCTTGTAATAAAAAGCTAGATAGAAAAGTATAAAAAAATCTTTAAAGTCCATATTTGAATTAAATTAAAAACTAGTGATTTTTATATCATTATATGTTGAATCACAAACTGAATATAATGGTTATTATTCTAAAATAAATATATTACAATTTTGTTGGATGTAAGTGATAGTTAAGAAAAATTGGTTTGATAATTATATTACAATTTTTTTTATATACCCCTTAATTCAAGTTCTATTGCTAGGCTTAGTTTCAATTTTTCATCCTTGTAGTAAAAGCTAGAAAGAAAATAAATATCAAATTATTTTTTAATAGCAAAATCCTTAAAGTGCATTTTTGAATTTCATTTAAAATAATGACTTTTATATAATTATATATTGAATCACAGATTAAATATAATGACGAGTATTCTAAAATATATTTATTACAATTTTGTTGGATGTAAGAGAGAGGTAAAAAAAATTGATTTGATAATTATATTACAAAATTTCCTTCATGAGAACATTTCAAATTTTAAGAATAAAATAAATATATATGAATTTGTAAGAACTAATCAAAAATCTAAAGAAAAGAATTAAGATGTTTTCGTTAGCTTGATTCCCTTATTATGAGATGGTTATAACCAAAATATTATTACGGTCATCAAAAAATTATTATACATATTAGAATACATATGTGTTCTAAATCAAACTAATATAAGAAAACAAAGAAGAAAATGAGAAGTACATAAAACAAAGAAACAATAAAATTCAAAACAACGTAAAATATATAAACAGAAAATAAAATCAAACTCTTATTTAGGTTTGCAAGAACATTATAAAAAAAACAAACAAAATATTTAGGATTTGGGATATGGTGGAGGAGGATGTGAGAATGGTTATTTATAGGATAAAAAGTGATGGAAGTTACATTTCTAAAATAATTAAATTAGAAAAGTTACAATTATAATTAATAGTGTGTTTAAATGAAAATGAATATAGGAGAAAAAGTCAATTCACAATTTATGTAATTTCAGTTATAATTTAGTACTAAAGAATGAATTTAAAGTATGCATTAATGTATATAATAAAATGTGTTGTTTAATTGAAAATAAATATTAAAATTTTAAAATTAATTGTCAAATGAACCAATAAGGAGAGAGTGAAATCTTACTTTTATGTATATGATTTAGAAAATTCATTTGTGGATTATAAAATCTTTTTTTACTATACATTGATTTGTTTATATAATACAAACCTAGTGGAATTTTTTTTTTTTTTGTTGTTGTCAAAAACCTATTGAAATTCAATTTAAACAATTTTATATGCAAAGACGAACACTGGAACATGTTAGGAATTGTTTTCTATTAAAATCCAAGAATAGTACTAGATTTTGAGCTAAAACTTGGAATATACAATAATAATCACAGAGAAGAAAAACGTAAATTCTTGTAGAAAACAAAAATAATGTTAGAATTTTGAGGGTTTTTTTTTACTCTTGAGCTTTATCAGCTTTACCAACAAATCCATTATCTATATTCACAGAAGAAGAATCATTCTCAGGCTGACTCGATCCTTGAAGAATCTCTGCAGAGTCTGCGTTTGAATCAGAAGCCTTCATTTGCATTGGCTTCATGAGCTGCACCTGTGCACCAGCTGACTCCACGTTTATATCAGAAGCTTTCATTTGCATTGGCTTCAAATTAACTGCATTGTTTTCATTAGCTGTGATTTCTTCTTGAGCTTGAATCTCCATTGAATCCCTGAATACTTTGCTCAGAAAGCTTACGTCGTCAGACATTACTCCAAATCCTGTCAACAACTTCGAACCTAGCTGTAGACTTGTCTGTAAAACCAAAACAAAACAAACTCGTTCAGACCGTAATCTCAGTGTAATCAAGAAACAGAACCTTTTTACCTCTGCATTCTCGAGGATTGCATCTGTGACTCCTACTTTCTTTAGTTCAAGGAGATGCGGTAAATCTTGAGCTCTTGCGTAAATCGGACTCTGTTAATATATATTGAAAGCAATCATCCTCTGGCAATTTCTCAGATGTCTGATTTGATAAAGGAAGAAAGGAAGAGCCAAAAATTACCCCGGGGAAGGCAAGACGCAGTCTTTGAACCGCCTCAGTAGTTCTCTTCTTGCCTTTATACATTATCATGATAGCTTTAGGAGATGACACACCTGCAGACTGCAAAACTGATGGTCGAGATCCGTCTCCATACAATATCGGGAAACCTTGTTTCCTTGATTCCTACCAATACAACCAACATAAAAAAAGTTTAGAATGCCAAATTTTTTATCAGATCACTTGCAAACAAAACCTGTTATCTGTTTCAGACCTTCACTACAGCAGGATTCAGGTCAAAACCAATATAAGGCCATCCCACAAGATCACTATCTGAGACCAATGGTGTCGACAAAAAATTGGCCAACACCTGTAAAAATCATATCGACTTGATAAGAATAAGATAACCCATCAGCACAACTTTTTGCAGGAAAGCAAATGATGACTTTTACCTGACCCATTTGTCCAAATCCAATGATGACAATTGATTCACTGACGTCAAAGTTCACATCCTCACCTATTCTCTGCAGAATTGTCAACAGATTCATGACGACTGCAAAATCTTATTTTTCATATAAAGATCACAGATCACAGATAGAAATTTAAAAAAATTACATCTCCAGGATCAAGTTTCTCATCAAGAAAATCAGCAGCTCTTTTGCCAAGTTGGTTAAGATAAGGTGTTAACGCCATAGACAAAACAACTACGATAATGAGCAGCTTGTTCAGCTCATTTGGAAGCACTCCTAGCCTGCACAAATGACCACCTAATTAGTAAGGGAAATGTCGACGCTAATTTTATGTTTGGAGAATTTTGAGCAGTTAGAAAGAAACCTGTTGGCTAAAGAGAACACAACAAAAGCGAATTCCCCTCCTTGGGAAAGAAGAAAACCGATTCTTACGCTTTCTTGTAATGTGAGACCAACTCGGGGACCGATTGCGGTTATGATAAGTGTTTTGATCACAATCAGACCACCCAAGAGTGAAAGAACATTAGGCCATTCTCGAAACAAAACCTGCAAAAATATGGATAAGAAATGTTTCATATGTTTCACCGGAAACCGTTGAATCTTTATGCGATGCAATATAACATTTTACCTCCATGTCAATGGAAGTTCCTGTGGTCACAAAGAATAAACCGAGAAGTAACCCTCTAAACGGCCTAATATCAGCTTCTATTTGTGTTCGGAAATTTGTTTCCGCTAGAAGTGCACCAGCAAGAAAAGCTCCAAGCTTCAAAGTAAAATCTGAGTCAGGACATTAAAGTGAGAATTTTAGATGGAATTTATACTTTTAAAGGGGTACTAATTCAAACCGTATCGCTGAAACCAAGCTTTTGAGTCAGAAGTGAAGTCCCAGCAACTGTGAGAAGGCAAAGGGCCACAAAAGCTTCCGAGCTTCTGGTTTCTGCAACAACCTGAATATTGTTTTGGGCTTAGTATTAAGCTCTGCACCAAATAATACAGTGTCCTGTAAAGTTATAAGGACACAAAATAACTTACATCGAAAATTCTACGGAGAAAGAACTTTCCTCCAAGAGAGAGAATTCCCAACCCACCAAGAGCCTTTGCACTTTCTTTTGCAAGCTCCGGCCATATACTTTCCCCACCAAGATTCTTGCAAAATTATGGAGATCCAGATATTAAGTGCAACGGTTTAATCGATACTAATAAAAGTTTAATGCATCTTTTATTAGTTTTGTCTAAAAAAATACTCCACAAAAGCTCAAAAAGTCGATAGCCAAGTTACCTGGCTTTCCAACACCGGAAGAACGACTAGTAACGGTACAACAGCTATATCCTGCAAACAATGGGAGGAGTAAGGGAAAAGTTTGTCTAATTCAGGAGTTTGCACAAGATTTTTGCATATCTTGGATGAATTTTCAAAACACATATTTTCATAACTTATGAGTATCGGATAACAAGTCATAGAATAGAATACAGGGATTAATACAGGATAAGCAAAACCTGTAGAAGAAGAATTCCCAAGGTTGCTGAGCCAAATCTTGTAGGGAGCTCACCTTTTTCTGCAAGAAGCTATACACTTCGAAATTGTCAGTAGAAATATACTAAATTCTTGATTGACTTTGCCTCTTCTCGTTACCAATGTACAAATATGACTTAAAGGTCTTGCAACTGTGCTAATACCTGTAAAACAAAAGCTGAAGATGACAAAGAAAGAGCAGCGCCAATGACTACGGCCTCATCAATGCTTCTAATGTTGACCTGGAGTTTTACAGAAAGTATAGATCATACTAGCATATATCTTAAGAAGTCCAGCATAAAGCATTTGAGATTGGGAAAACATGCGTCTGCTAAAATTTTTTTAAAAATGGAACAAAATCTTAAGAACACCCCAAGTGAAAAGCCTTACCAAGTCATTCCTTGAATGAAAAAGGAATTCAAGAATTCGTGTTCCTATGGCTCCATTAGGTGGGAGTTCAAAAGCAGTGAATGCAAGCGTGCATAACAAAACCTTTAAAACAAGGAAAAGGGTCAATGAAAAACAATACAGTGTAAGGTAACGTTAAACAAATGATGTATGACACTGACATCTTTGCAGACACAATGATGTAGCAATTGTGATATGGTCTATAAAGTTTCATAACAAAGTCTTAGAGATTATTGACTCTTGAGATGTTTATCTGACAAAAGTGAAGATATAGGAACTTTATTTAAGGTCCAAACCTGAGTTAGTCCCATGCCAAAGGCATATTTTGCGAGAGCTTTCAGACGTGCAAGTGAAAGCTCTAGACCCATCTCAAAGAGCTGCCAAAGATAATCAGGAAAAGCCAAGTCATTACCACTTATTCAATGATGCGTAAAGCTTTTCAATCAACGACATGAATCAAATGCTCACCAGGAAAAGAATCCCCCACTCCGAAAGAACTTTAACATCTGTGAGATTTCTAATCAAACCAAATTGATTCAGGACAACACCAGCAAAGAAGAAACCAAGTATCTGGGACACCATCAAAACCACAAATATTATAATCGCCAAGTAGTAATAACCAAGACTATAAACTAACCCCATGTAGTAGTATATTGTGTTATACCGGACTAGCTTTGAGGACTCTGAATGCAGGGACAATAATAACAGTGACCATCAAGAAGGTCAAAGTATCGAATCCAAGATCATTGATAACATCAACAGCACTTGCTACATCATAAGTTTGTACCACTCTCCTCCCGGAGGATTCAGACCATCTACCTTGGAAATAGAATCTTCTAGAAGTATCCAAAAAAACCCTTCTTTTAACTAAATCTGTACCCACAAAAGAATGCAACTTGAACCCACTGTTTACGCCTTCAGGTACACACGACGCTTTCACCGTGAAAACACAATGCTTCAACCGACCACTGTGTTGTTTAATCATCTCATACCCCTGCAATCGAATCAACCCCACTAAAATCAGAATCCAAGATTCAACAAAACAGTAATCACTGTCACCAATATCAAGACTTTCACATAAAGAAGTGATTTTTATCCAAGTCAGCCGGAGAAGAAGAAGAAGAATACCTTGGGAGAGGGGCAACAAGAGATGGACCCTAACATAGTACTAATTGCCATTCTTGAGATGAAATCCACAGAACTAAAAAAAAGAGCCTAAAGGCAATTACTTTTGTCACCCATAAACCCTAAAGACTCAAACTTTTAATTTTCAGATAATAATAATAAGAGTACAGAACAAATACACCGATGAAGAAATTGACTAAAAGCTAAGGAAGACAATAGACCACGTCAGAGACGAGAACACCTTGCGTGTATTCTCGCCAGATATACGATTCTATATACGTATACATGCATAGGGAGTGAGAAAGGAGGGAAATTTTCAAGTCTAGAGAGATAAAAGATTCATTTTTTTTTTTTAATCTCATTATTTTTTGTGGATAAAACTCAAGAAGTCACACTACTGATAATGAAGCGTCGTTACAAGCCACACAGACAGATTCTGATTGTAGAAGAAGACGATCCTTTTGGTTCTTCTGTTGTTAACATTTAAACCGGTAACCGGTTATTGGTCCGGTTTAGGAAACGGCTACTATACTTGCACGTGCCTTTATGTTTTGTGTTTTTTTTTTTTTCAAGGGCCAAACTTTTTGTTTGGTGGGCCTCATAGTGCAGCTCACCAATTTTGTTTTTTATATAATTTTGATTATGTCGAAACAATTGTTTAAAAAGTTTGAAGAACAACAAGAAATGTAATATATTCTGATTTTTTTTTTCATATCTTCTGCCATATTTGCTTAAGATTGACATAAGCTTTAAATGATTTTTTGGGTTTTTAAGTTGAATGTGGTCGTGAGATCAACTAGTAAAGACATGTTAAAGTTATCAAAGGTTGTGAGTTCGAGTTTTCGGTGTCTTATTTAAAAAAAAAAAATTAAAGGCACAGCATCAATACGATATCGTTTGTAGTAAATGATCTCAAACGCAACCGGAATCGAATTTAGTGTTTGATTCATAAACCGGGTTTCCACAACCAACACAACAGTAGATTCCCTTCCTCGAAGAGATTCACATATTCTCCTGATCCTCTCTTCCTATAATTATCAGTCAGAAAACAAAAACAAAATTTAACGTTCTCAAACCTAAAACGTGCAGCTTAAGAAACGAAATAAAACCTAAAAAAAATTAGAAGAATAAGAGGAGGAAGGAAAAACGATTGGATTCAGTTACTCAATAAATTTCTTCATAAGAGTCTTAAACTGTTCAGGAAATAGAACCGCACGCCACTCCTCATCGGATCTTTTTACCAAACCACCAGCTTTCGGAGCTCCCTTCATATTTTGTTTCGGTTTGCTGCTACGGCTGGGCCACGACCGCAAACAAATTGAGGTATCTTAGTTTAGTGAAACTCGTAAACAGGAAAATAATTAGTGTTAATTCAGACAAAGCGAGAGAGACAGAGAGTGAATGAGTGGGAGGGAGGGGCGTACGAAGAGAAATTTTGAGGTTGGAGAGTTAAGTTGCTAGGGTTTGGCTAAAATCCTATAACACATACGATTATATATTTTTTGAAACCCACTAAACAATAACCCTCATCTTACACCACCACCCATAAATTATAAATACTANCAAATTAAATCAGTCTCCTCATACACTCGAAAATAAAGTTAATATTAACTCTATACCATCTCTTTTCTTTCACTTCGATCGTCTAATTTCTCACCAAATAAAGTATGGACTAAAAAGCTCGATTAATTTGGAGAGTTGAGTTGCTAGGGTTTGGCTAAAATCCTATAACACATACGATTATATTTTTTTGAAACCCACTAAACAATAACCCTCATCTTACACCACCACTCATAAATTGTAAATACTAGCTAGATATGGCTGTCATGTAATCTTTGAAGAATCAAGAACGTCTAATCCCCACATGCACATGTATTGTCATTGACACTTTATTATTGCATGTGAAAAGAGATGAATACTTACCGTTTATAGCTGGCGTGACTTCATCACTTTTGGTGCTAGTGTCACTGACAAGTGACAACGAGACAATGTGTTACTAGTTTTGATTAACTTGTCATTTGTGACAATGCGCAGTAGTACAAAGACAAATGGAAGTTGTGAGGCATGCATTGAGATAAAGAACACGTATTGTCACTGCAGGTCATATGAACGAGACCCTAACACGTTTGTACCATGCAGATGAACATATGTATCCGCCTCTCATTGTTACTCGCTGGTGATCTATAGTGTTTTGATCCCAACATCTCATATATATAAGAATTTGAAATTCTATAGCTAGCGATCTTTCTCAGCTAGAAAGCAATGGCTTCGATTGGGCGTGGCTATACCAAAACTAGCCTCCCATGCATCCTCAATATACCTATAAAGGACGGGAGTATTTCATATAAGAAAAAACCCACGTCACAAGCATATGAGAGTATGATCAAACACTAAACAGAGCTGTAGCTAAGACAACCAGAGATAAAGGGGAAAGAAACCAGTTAGTAATCTGACATTCAAATGAAAGGTGATCTTAAACCACAGGTCTAGCCTTAAGCAGACCTACAAGACATATAAACATTCACTACAAAATTACTAACAAAGTACAAAGTATAATAAAAAAACTCGTTTTGAAGGAAATTTAAGATCTAAATCAAAATTTTCACAAACCCTAATAACGAATCAGAGAGAAATAAGAAACCGGCAAAGAGGTAAGTAACATGGAACGCCGAGAGATCAAAGATCAACTGAGACAGAATATAACAGAGGTAATTGTTAATATAACAGGAAGTTGTGTTATTCGGGAGAAAAAAAATGATAGGCAAGAAGATAGATTCAACTCAACATAAAAATCCCATTGCCTCCACAATCTGTATCGTTCATACAGAAAACAAACAATCTGCTTAGGAATTGAATTTGGGGAAAAGGACACCCGCAAAAGAGAAATACGTGTGACACAACCAATCAATCAAAGCCAGGAAAAAGAAGCTCATTACACTTGAATCAACCAAAGATGGAAGCCCCAAGTTCATTCCTTTTGAGACAAACTGTAGAATTTAAAGGAATCTAGGCAAACAAGTCCAAACAGAACTACTTGCATCACTCAAATTCTTATACGAAGATAATGAATTTACACAGAAAGAGAAAACACCATCCCAAACACAAGCATTTAAACCACCATCATCAAAAGCATATGAGCGTAGGATTAAAACAAAAAAACCACAATCACAAGCATATATAACAAGGCGAAATAATGTTGAAGAATATGTCCATATCTTACTGTTATCTTACTGTTAACCTGTGTAACAAGAATATGTCTAGCTTTCTGCATAATAAGATGAGCTCATACTAGGACAATCCTAAAAGACACCAATATATTCAATACAAAAACTACATTAGTAGACATATCCATATTGAAAAGGACAAAAAACAAGTACAAACCCATATAAAAAAAAAAGAACTTATGATCATCTTTCATCTGACTGTTAATAGACTGCAAAGGATCAGAAATTCAGAATCAAGTGATGGATGAAGATATATATCCAGCTGGAAGACACTCAGAAGAGATATAATAACAAAAATGTAATATACCAATTTAGATCATTACTTGCGGCAACCAATAAGGAAATCAAAGCTTAAAAATACCCAATAAACATATAACAATCAGAAGAAAATTACAGATAGACAAAGGAATCTAGGCAAAAAAGATGGAAGCCCCAAGTTCAGCCATGTTGAGACAACTTGTAGACTTGAAAGGAATCTAGGCAAAAAAGTCTAAGCAGAAATTCTACTTGCATCATTCAAATTCACATAGAGAGAGAAAAGAAATCAGACAGAGAAAAAGAGTAAAGGGGAAGAAAAAATGACCATACCTCCAAGGAAAAGAGAAGAAACCACCAACACCAACGAGGTAACAGAGAATACTGTAGATAAAAAGTTAACAAAATGGAACTACGTACCCCCTTCACATTCTCCACATTCCACGACCAAATACAAGCAAAGAAAAACATTAGCTTATCTGTGAACAGTAAAAATATAGCCAATATTGAATAAAACAACTGATAGGCAAAAATGTGTAAAGATGCGATGCAACCTGAAAGTTAAACTCAGAAATCAAAAAACATCTCCCACAATGTTTTTTTTTTCTCTTTGAACTCTCCCACACAGTAATCCTAGTTCCTCATGATCTGCATCAAAGAGAAACAGAGATGTTGTTTTCACTTTATATAGAAAGAAACAGAAAAAATCGGTTAAATGGAAGAAGACTACCTGAAGATGAACCGCAGATAGGACAAATACAAGCCATCAAAACAATCACCAACCGATCAAAGCATCCTCTTCCACAATCTAAAATTAACAGNAATATACCAATTTAGATCATTACTTGCGGCAACCAATAAGGAAATCAAAGCTTAAAAATACCCAATAAACATATAACAATCAGAAGAAAATTACAGATAGACAAAGGAATCTAGGCAAAAAAGATGGAAGCCCCAAGTTCAGCCATGTTGAGACAACTTGTAGACTTGAAAGGAATCTAGGCAAAAAAGTCTAAGCAGAAATTCTACTTGCATCATTCAAATTCACATAGAGAGAGAAAAGAAATCAGACAGAGAAAAAGAGTAAAGGGGAAGAAAAAATGACCATACCTCCAAGGAAAAGAGAAGAAACCACCAACACCAACGAGGTAACAGAGAATACTGTAGATAAAAAGTTAACAAAATGGAACTACGTACCCCCTTCACATTCTCCACATTCCACGACCAAATACAAGCAAAGAAAAACATTAGCTTATCTGTGAACAGTAAAAATATAGCCAATATTGAATAAAACAACTGATAGGCAAAAATGTGTAAAGATGCGATGCAACCTGAAAGTTAAACTCAGAAATCAAAAAACATCTCCCACAATGTTTTTTTTTTCTCTTTGAACTCTCCCACACAGTAATCCTAGTTCCTCATGATCTGCATCAAAGAGAAACAGAGATGTTGTTTTCACTTTATATAGAAAGAAACAGAAAAAATCGGTTAAATGGAAGAAGACTACCTGAAGATGAACCGCAGATAGGACAAATACAAGCCATCAAAACAATCACCAACCGATCAAAGCATCCTCTTCCACAATCTAAAATTAACAGAGCCAAGTAGAGTTAAAATCGCATGAACATAATAAAAAAGCATTGAATGATCAATTTAGAAACCAAACTCTAGAAGAGCAACAAGAGTAAGAGAGTGACAACGATCAGTCAAAGCCATCACCGATCAATCGCAAGATCATCCTCCACAAATCTAAACCAACAAAACAAAAGCGACATTATGTAACTAAAAGATAAGACAAAACCACCGAACCAAAGTGACAATAAAGAAGCAAATAGAGATGAGTTTAGAGCAAGGAACCCATGAGAACGCTTGAAGAAAATAATATGGATTAGAAACGTGATGATTGGATCATGGTTTGCTTCCAAAAGATCTGCAATACGAAGAAAGAAACGTAAGGAACAAAAAAAAAA
>NC_025686.1:3282103-3331867 GCF_000633955.1 Camelina sativa
AGACGTGTTAAGAGGAAGAACAAAACCCTTTGAAGAAGTAGCACAGAGAAGAAACGTGTCCATCAAAGCCAATGTTGAAGCCTTGAAGGAAGAAAGAAATGTAAGGAACAAACAAAACAACAAAAAAAACAGAAGTAAAAGACGTGTTAAGAGGAAGAACAAAACCCTTTGAAGAAGTAGCACAGAGAAGAAACGTGTCCATCAAAGCCAATGTTGAAGCCTTGAAGGAAGCCTCCTGTAACAGTACAATCTGCAGATAACAAAACACATAAAACTTTGAATATACTGGTGAGATCAAAGATGAGAAAATGACAAGTAGGTAAGTGTTTACTCAAATATAATCCAGCAGCGAGGAAACCACCACCCAAAATTCCATTTACATTTAACACTCAGAGAGACCTGGAAAGCTATAGTAGGAACCAATTGATCTGAAAATAAAGTTAGAACCTGTCAAGCAGTATCAGGTGCAGAACCATGTAAAGGTTCAAAGAGTCCAGGTCGCTGTATTAAACATGAAGGGTTTATGTTTAGACAAGATCATACTACTGCATACTCAAAGATCAGATTGTTTTATATTATATCGAATCACGGAGACTAGAAGATGGCAGCACTCAAATGTTTCATGTGATCACTGAAGCTTCACCGGATAATATATCACCAAATTTGTTGTTTGTAGCAATGATGCAAACTGCACATATGAAATAATCAACTCATTGGAAGTATTTACACAATTTCCAAACCGTTATCAACGCTGACTAGTTGGCAAATACACGTACCTGTTTGGGGTCGCAGCATTGTCCACATACATATGTGACATACATCAAGATATTCAGAGGCTAGTGTTGTTACTCGTTTCATCCATAAAATAGTGGCCTGCAGAGAAAAAATTGCATTGGCATCAGTGTTATATGAGTTCCACAAGAAACAAAAGAGAGGGAAACAAGTAAAGGAAAATGTATTGTCAACCATACTTCCAAGACATTAACTTTGTCAACAGAACACAACTTGTCACGCCGTTTCCGAGCTGTCTTGAAGGCAACATGAGCAATTCTATCAATATGGAGAACATAAGAAATGCGTTAAAATATTAGTCCGTAGTACTTAACAATCTATCCACGGAAATCTGTATCTGAAATTTTCAATCATGTACCTCGTAGGTAGCATAAACCTCAGTGTTGAACCCAACTTCTTCGCCATTTGCACTGGTCTTTATCCCCCTTGGCTCTCCAAAATAAATACCTTATCATGCATATATAAAGATACTGTCACACTACATAATGAGAAAAACAAGAACTACAATCAGTTTAGAATTTTAATAAACTAATTAAACTGACTCATGTAAAATCTTTTACAATCATTAGATCAACACATTCTACTACCTCTCTCTTCAAGGCGGAAACATCCATTAACTGTAAAAAAAAAGTATAAGAAATGACATTAATGGAGAGGCGAAATCCTCCTTCTTGGCTGGCCAAGAGATAAGCGGCAGCTTTGAATGGCTTCAAGGCATGAATCTCATCAAACATCCATGGAAATATCACCTATATAAATCAAAGATTCCAAAATTGTTAGAAGCAGGGTGAACCAATCATCCAAGCTATGAGCAATTAACAATATAATTAAAAAAATACTCGAAACCTGTACCTCTCCAGTGAAGAGTAAATGCTGAATTTTTTTGAGTGCTCTTCACTTGGCTCCTTGTGTATCCTCCATGGCCAACATGCACCTACGAGAAAGAGAAATGATATTACAAAGGGCACAATGTCGGATCCATAAGAAAGGAAAAACAGAGAATAAGTTTGGCTAGGAAAACAATTGAGGGAAAGAAACATAAAAACCTGTAAGATAGAAAACAAAGAATAAAAATAGAACCTTGGCCTTTGAGTTTGGCTCTGCAGCCTCCTACCTCGAGTCCACCAGCCAACAGAACAAACATCTGGGCTCTTCACTTGGCTCCTTGTGTATCCTCCATGGCCAACATGCACCTACGAGAAAGAGACATGTTATTAAGGGCACATTGTCAGATCCATAAGAAATCAAAACGAAAAGCAAAGTTGGAAGGCAAACCATGGAGGAGAGAGAGAGAAGCTGAGTTGCTGGTAGAGGAAGCAAGAAGGTGTGATCAAGAACATGTAGCAGACACCTTAGTTCTGGCTTCATGTCGGATCCGTTTTTATGTTCTGAATCTACTTGGTCCTCCAAAGAAGTCTGAGTCATTGCCCTTCAGGTTGGAACACGAACACGGAACACCACACACACCTGTTTCACCCAAAAGAAGAAAAAAAAGAAAGAAACAAGACCATTAATTAAGATTTGTATATATACCTTTTTAATGAGTTTGAATGATGTTGTTACTTACAGTTAGAAACGCCAGGTGAATGACAAGAAAAAAGCAGAGTCGAATAAACCATCGTCAGTCCGGGTAGGAACACAGGAACACACCACATGTTTCGTTTCACCCAAAAGAAAGAAAGAAACCCCATTAAAGAGCAAAAACTCCTGTTTCGTTTCACTTTAATAAAGGAAAAGCGGAATATGAAACACAAAAGACCAATTTTGATTACCTTTTTGATCCATCAGTGTTTTGATGTTGTTTTCATCGTCCTTAAGTTTGGAACACGAACACAACACCTGTTTCGTTTCACCCAAAAGAAAGAAACGAGCATTGAGATAAAAGAGAAAGAGAGAGAGAGTAAAAAAGGAAATTACCGATTCAATGCATCACCTCAGAGCACACAAAATGAAAGTCTCTTTAACAGTCAGACATTGGCCTTGCTGCAACAGCTTATATTAAGTATGGAGAGACCACGATTGAGCTTCCCTGCAACAAAAAAAAAAAAAACAACGGAACACACAAGAAATCTTACCTGTTTGAGAGTGAGTGAATATAACCCGTTTAGAGAAAGAGAGAGAACTAAACCAAAACGAAGGGAGCCAAGAAATCTTACATTTTGTTACCTTCTGCTAGCGCATCTTTTCCTACAAGCTGCACGCATAAACACAACGAATTTATCACAGATAGAATTATGTGCTAAGACTGTTTTCTTCTATAACTCAAGCCAATAGTCATACAAGGATAAGTGACACGTACCTGGAAATTTTCATTAAGATCTGCAACACCTCTCTGGCCTTTGTGCTGATGTTGATGAAATCTGGATCGAACTTCTCATAGAAAGATTCCAATGCCTGAAGAATAAGAAAAAAGCATCTTTTTATATACAAGAATTCGAGATAGGGAAACCAAGACAGGTAAAAAAACATTAATAATGCTTATACGAGCCTGCGGCAGTTCTCAATCGAGACATCGTGGAACATCTCTCATCTGAATGTGTGTGTACACAGCAAGAACATCTGGAAAACACCAGAAACAGAGGACCAACAATAGCCCATATTAGATAAAGCAACCGCTAGGCAAAAGGTTTATGGATGAAAGGTAACCTAAAAGTTAAACTCTGAAATCATACGCACTGCCACAATGCTTTCTCTCAGAACCTCCCACACTGTAATCCCGTCCCTATTCGATCTGCATCAAAGAAAGACAGAGATGTTTCACTTATATAGAAAGAAAAAAAAAATCGGTTGAGAGATATAGTGCAGAGAAGACAAAAACCATCCATCAAAACCATCACTCATCGATAAAAGGAAGAGCAAGAGATAAATCATGTTTGAAAAGTCCCTGATGGCACAGTCAAAAACTCAAAATCCAGTCAATTAAAAAAAGAGATAGCTGACATATATTACCAGAGGGAAAGAGGAAGAAGTACCTGAATAAACTATGTCCAGCCTTTTGCATCAGAGGAGCTTAGAGTTAGCAGACCTAAGAGACATTAAAAAAAAGGCAATGAATACAAAAACTAGTTAAAAAGGAAAAAGTAAATAGGAAGGAATTGATGATCATCTGAATGTGTGTACACAGCAAGAGAATCGAGAAAACAGAATATTCCTTTTTCGGGGTCTTACAGTTGCAAGGGTTTTGACATTAACAGAACAACGGATCTTGTGGTTGTAATAAAGAAGATGATAATAAAAAGATGTAGCACAGAAGAAACTAAAAAGATGACATACCTGAAGAAAGGTTTATCATATCAGTCCCGGTGCATCCACCATCTCCATCAAACTAGTTAAAAAAACATTGACTAGTAAGACCCCGAAAAGCTAGTTAAAGAAAGGGAGATAATTTCGTAAAAAAAAGACATTGAATACAAAAACTAGTTAAAAAAAAGGGACAAAGTACTCTTGAGTCTTACAGTTACAAGGGTTTTTGACTCTTGTATGAGAGAAGGCTCTCAAGAAGTGGCTTGGTGTGAGTTAAGCATTGCAGCACTGAAGCTATGAAACAAGTATTGCCTGAAGGTGTTAAGCCTTTTGTATGAGAGGAAAAGATATACGAACAAACTCGTTTGTAATAAATCTTTCACCAGCGAAGCGAAGTGAAGAAGCCAAACTTGCAAATTTATACCTCTCGCTGGTCTCCGAAGACCAGTGAACAAATTTCTTCATTTTGCGGGTAGTATAAACCATCTCCAGAAAAGCTTGTTTAGCTCCATCAAGTCCAGCTGCAATAATTAAGCATAAGTGTGTTTCCACATATTCCATCAAAAAGGGAAACAAGAAGATTAGCATACGATAACACTAACCAACATCATACCCAATTCACAGAGGTTTTGGGCTTGCAGGAAACTGAAGCTGAAGATGGAGATGCTACGGTTCTCTACATAAACAAGGAACAACAAAGGAAAAATTCAGTGAAGCAATCAATACTAATACATAAACAGATCACTTTAGAATCTACCAACATCACAGTCACCTTCAACATTTAAGGATAAAAAACAAGAAGAGAAAGAAGCAAGACAAACCTTATTCTCCGGACATTCCAACGCCTAACATATGAACACCATTAATGCCAGAAACAAGCAAAACATAAATTAATAGATCAAGTATGGTATTCAGAGAAGCTTCAACCATCCCGTGCAATTAATCCTTAGATCAGAGCATGATTCGCTTGCAAATTAAAACACACCTGCAAAACTAAGAAAGAAACGTAAGGTAAAAAAAAAAAATAGAAGAAGAAGTAAAAGACGTGTTAAGAGGAAGAACAAACCCTCTAAAGACACAGCACAGAGAAGAAGCGTGTCAATCAAAGTCATCATTGATTGATATAAGCATCATCCAAAACCTGAAATAACAAAGTAGGAATCATGTTATTAGGAAGAAAAAAACAACAAAAACAAAGTGAATATTCATAAACAAAATACTAATACAGATGCGTTTAGAGCAAAGAACCCATGAGAACGCCTGAGGTAGATCAGTCAAAGCAATCATTGATTGGTAAAAGCATCATCCAAAACCTGAAATAACAAAACGACAAGTAATATTCAGAAACAAATAATAGAGATACGTTTAGAGCAAAAAGGTTTATGGATGCGAGGTAGCCTGAAAGTTAAACTCAGAAAGCATAGGCACTCCCACAATGCTTTCACTTGGAACCTCCCACACTGTAATCTCGGTGCCTGGACTATCTGCATCAAAGAGAGACATGGAAAACATCCAATCAAAAGGACCAAGTCATGTTTGAAAAGTCCCTGATAGCACAGTCCAAAACTCAGGAAGCCAAAATTCAAAATCTAGTTTATAAAAACAAAGAAAGAGATAACAAAGGGAAATAGAACAAGAACCTGAATAAATCAAATGTCGAGCCTTGTGCATCAAAGGAGCCCAGACTTAGTAGCAGACCTAAGAGACATACAAAAAGAAGCAAATAGCGATATCGATCAAAGCATCATCCACCAGAATATACAACAACAGAAGGACAAAAAAATAAATACAATATATAAATTCAAACCGTAGGAGGGGTGGGGGTGTTGAGTGAAAACTCAGAAGTGGGGAAGCAAGGATCGGTTCATAGACGCTCTCTCTCCCAAAACACCTGCAAGACGAAGAAACTTACTTAGGCGAACCAAAACAAAAAAACAGAGACGCATTAAGAAGAAGAAGAATTCAATTGAAAGATAGAGACCAAACCCAAGAAGAGGGCGAACGATGATGATCGGATCATAGATTCCCCTCCCAAAACAACCTGCAAGACAATCAGAGACGCGTAAGGAAGAAGAATAACAGAGCGAGAGCGATCAATAATAGCATAATCCACCAGGAATCTTATCTACAACAACATACACAAAGACATGTTAAATAAATCAAACCGTCTAAGGAGGCGTGAAAATTCCGAAGGAGGAGCGGGCGATGATGATTCGCTTCCAAAAAACCACCTGCAAGAGTACGAATAAACTTACTTAATTAGAGATTAGGAAGAAGAATAAACAAACAGAGGGAGCGAGAGGTAAAAATATGAACATAATAAAAAAACAATTGAGAGGAAGAGACCAAACCCTAGACGAATTCACAACTCAGTAGATGAATGTCACTCACGGCACCGCACCATCAGCGTCACCAAGAACAACAACAAAAATAGAACAAAAACAAAAAGAAGAAGAGATGAATAGTGATGTGGTTTTTACTCGCAGTAGAGAGAGCGTTACGTAAAAAAATAAAAAGTGTAACATTGCAATGCCACCTAATGGAGCTGGAGTCTTTTGTGATGGTCTTCTTCTATACCTTAACGTTGTAGAGGAAACTGAAGCCGAAGATGGAGATGCTACGTAGTACGTACTGTTCTTTATCTACATAAACAAGGATCAAAAATAGGATTTTAATATACAATTAATGCCTTAACAAATTTTAGTGAAGCAATCAATCATAATACATAAACATATCACTTAAAAATCTACCAACATCACAGTCATTATCCACATTTATGATAAAAAAAAAAAATAAGAGAAAGAAGGAAGGCAAATACCTTATTACCGGACACTCCAACACCTAAAATATGAACACCAATGCTGCCAGAAACAAACAAAACAGACATTAATAGAACAAGTATTGTATTCAGAGAAGTCAACTTACATAGCAAGAACCGGAGATCCTGAAACACCAGATAAAAAAAAGAAGTTAGACCAAACCAACAAGCAAGAACGATGGTGAAGACAGGAATAAGACCAAATTATATGCGAAGCTGTATAAAAAGCAAACCTCTGGTTTAGAGAGGAGCTTAAGTAAGAGCCCGATTGAAGAAGGCTCCTTGGACATTACTTGACTGCAGTGTTGGGCTCAGAACCTGAGAGAGAGAAAGAACAATGGAGGAGAGAAGAGGATTTGGCCATAAAATAGAGGTCTGAGAACAACCCCTGCCGAGTAAGATAGATTCTCCGAAGTGACACGTACCTGGACAATTTCATCAAGATCGTCTTTTTCCTCTGCAAAACCTCTCTGGCCTTTGTCCTGATGATGTTGATGAAATTTCGATCGAACTTCTCATAGAAAGATTTCAATGCCTGAAGAAAAAGAAAAAAAGCAACTTGTTATATACTTTGAGAGAGTAAACCAAGACAGGATTGAACTGAGAATACGTAAGCATACCGTTGAATACTTTGAGTAGGAGGTGAAACGCCAAAAAAAACCATGGCCATATCCTGGAACGACCTGCACGACAAATGTTTATTAAAAATTTCCAAGCAACATTCACAAGCAACGCCAAAAATCAAAACATAATCCAAGCTTCTATTCACAAATTGGACAATGATTCAAGTTATGGCCTGACGTGGTTAGCATGCAATACAAATTACAAACAGTCTATTACTCTCAGCTGTCATTTCAGAGCATCTAAGCTTTTGAAAAGGATAAGCAGAGCATACTTTTGTTTACCTTGCCACTGTTTAACGTCTTCCATATATAATCTTTTGGCTGTGCCTGACTGATAAAAGCTTTCCCACAGCCAGAATCACCAGGGATGGAACCAAGAACAGAAGTGAAAAAGGATCGAAAACACATTGACAACAGGAAATGAAAGCAATCAACAACACATATCTTCAATTGACTATCGCTGTTTAAAACAAAACAAATTGAGAAGGATAAGTAGAGCATACTTTTGTTTACTTTGCCATTGTTTAACGTCTTCCATATATAATCTTTTGGCTGTGCCTGACTGATAAAAGCTTTCCCACAGCCAGAATCACCAGGGATGGAACCAAGAACAGAAGTGAAAAGGGATCCAAAACACACTGACGACAGGAAATGAAAGCAATCAACAACACACATCTTCAATTGACTACCGCTGTTTAAAACAAAACAAATTGAGAAGGATAAGCAGAGCATACTTTTGTTTACCTTGCCACTATTTAACGTCTTCCATATATAATCTTTTGGCTGTGCCTGACTGATAACAGCTTTTCCACAGCCAGAATCACCAGGGATGGAACCAAGAACTGAAGTGAAAAGGGATCGAAAACACACTGACAACAGGAAATGAAAGCAATCAACAACACACATCTTCAATTGACTATCGCTGTTTAAAACAAAAAATATTGAGTAATTACCTGCCCAGCAAGTAGAGGAGTATTGGCAGCAAGCTTTGATGCAACTGGCCTAGGCGTACGTACAGGCCAGCTCTGACATTTTATCAACCAAACCAATTTAATAAGTGAATCAAAATTAAGACCAAATGAACACTTAAATAGAGAGACATATGCAGTCAAACACAACACATTACCAATATTGATAGGGACAGAAACACCCCCGGAGGATGTACACATCACCGGATATTCACGCAATAGTCTTCAAAAGCCTCCTGTGAGATATGAAACAAAATAATCATCATAAGCCAGCCACAGTCTGTCGTTCGTAATGGTAAAACGAATCATAAACGTCAAACCTTTATGTCTGGCAAGAATATAAATCCAAACTTTATAACTTTTATGTCAAAAACATGTTAAATCAATAAATGAAAAAGTCAAGAGGACGAAAAACAAACCTTGGATCGTGGCAGAATCTCCTTCAAGATAGGCATCCTCAGAAGAAGATCAAAGGCATCCTCCTTCAAGATAAACTGAGACATAAGAGAACAAATGTTAACTTGTGGTTGTAATGAAGACGGATGGTAATACAAAGATGTAGCACAGAAGAAGAAACCTTAAAAAGATGACAGACCAAAGGTAAGATTTTATCACATCATCCTCCTATCTGCATCAAAGAGAAATACATTTTTGTTAAAAAGACATATTGAATACCAAAAAAATAGTTAAAAAAGACAAAGGTTAAGAACAAACTATTGTAGGAAAGAATCTGTGGATCATCAATCTCTCATCTGAAAATGTGAGTACACATTAAGAACATCATCTGGGAAACGCAAGAAACAAAGGACCAACACTAGCCAATATTTGAACCGATAGGCAAAAAGGTGTAAAGATGTGAGGTAACCTGAAAGTTAAAACTTAGAAATCAAACTCAGTAATCCTGGATCCTCATGATCTGCATCAAAGAGAGACAATCTGCATCAACGAGAGACATTAGCTGATCTAAGAACACTAAAGATAAAATAAAAGGGGAAGAGGGGACCGTCAAAGAGGCAACAGAACCGAACCAACAACGACGACAGATCAAAGGCATCCTTCAAGTTCAAAATAAACTGAGACATAAAACAGAACAAAGGTTAAAAAGAGAAATACATTTTCGTTAAAAAGACATAATGAATACCAAAAAATAGTTAAAAAGGATAAAGTTTAAGAACAAACTCGTGTAGGAAAGAATCTGTGAACCATCGATCTCTCATCTGAAAATGTGAGTACCAATCAAGAACATCATCTGGGAAACACAAGAAACAAATGACCAACACTAGCCAAAATTGAACGGATAGCCAAAAAGGTGTAAAGATGCGAGGCAACCTGAAAGTTAAACTCAGAAATCAAACGCTCCCACAATTTTTTCTTTTTTTCTCTTTGAACCTCCCACACAGTAATCCTAGTTCCTCATGATCTGCATCAAAGAGAGACAGATGTTGTTTTCACTTTATATAGAAAGAAACAGAAAAAAACGGTTAAGTGGAAGAAGACTACCTGAATATGAACCGCAGAGAGGAAAAATACAAGCCATCAAAACAGTCACCAACCGATCAAAGCATCCTCTTCCAAATACAAGCCATAAAAACCTTGAGGAGTTTTTCTTCTTCTTCTTCTTGGGCGTTTGCTCATGGTCTAATTCATGCATTGGTATGTTTGTGACACTCCTTTCCCTGCAATTAGTGAGACAATCAAACGTGAGAATTAATCAAGAAAAAAAGAAGATGAAATTAAGTTGCATAACCTGAATTAAGCTCAATCAAACGTCAAAGTAAAAGCATAACCTGTGATCCCGACGCTTTGGCCAAAGATGCCGGGGAACCGGAGATCCTGAAACACCAGATAAAAAAAAGAAGTTAGACCAAACCAACAAGCAAGAACGATGGTGAAGACATGAATGAGACCAAATTATATGCGAAGCTGTATAAAAAGCAAACCTCTGGTTTAGAGAGGAGCTTAAGTAAGAGCCCGATTGAAGAAGGCTCCTTGGACATTACTTGACTGCAGTGTTGGGCTCAGAACCTGAGAGAGAGAAAGAACAATGGAGAAGAGAAGAGGATTTGGCCATAAAATAGAGGTCTGAGAACAAACCCTGCCAAGTAAGATAGATTCTCCGAAGTGACATGTACCTGGACAATTTCATCAAGATCGTCTTTTTCCTCTGCAGAACCTCTCTGGCCTTTGTCCTGATGATGTTGATGAAATTTCGATCGAACTTTTCATAGAAAGATTTCAATGCCTGAAGAAAAAGAAAAAAAGCAACTTGTTATATACTTTGAGAGAGTAAACCAAGACAGGTTTGAACTGAGAATACGTAAGCATACTGTTGAATACTTTGAGTAGGAAATCAACCAATCGACAGAGGGAGAATGTTTTCTCTGGGCAAGCTTTTTGTCCAAACCTCAGAAGACCTGCAGAAGAAAAGAAAAAGAAAAACAATGCTAATACGAGTCTGCGGCAGTTCTAAAACCAAACACCATCTGGTTTATCTCAATCGAGATATGTGAATATGTACATCTACAAGGGACGATAGGGAAGCAGCCATGAACGACATAACTACCTGAACAATACGAAGGGTTGCAGAAGTCACATGATCTGAAAAGTCTCCTCCAGGAGGTGAAACGCCAAAAAAAACCATGGCCATATCCTGGAACGACCTGTACTACAAATGTTTATTAAAAATTTCCTAGCAACAATCACAAGCAACGCCAAAAATCAAAACATAATCCCAAGCTTTTATTCATTAATTGGACAATGATTCAAGTTATGGCCTGTCATGGTTAGCATTCAATACAAATTACAAACGGTCTATTACTCTCAGCTTTCATTTCAGAGCATCTAAGCTTCTGAAAACGATAAGCAGAGCATACTTTTGTTTACCTTGCCACTATTTAACGTCTTCCATATATAATCTTTTGGCTGTGCCTGACTGATAACAGGTTTCCCACAGCCAGAATCACCAGGGATGGAACCAAGAACTGAAGTGAAAAGGGATCGAAAACACACTGACAACAGGAAATGAAAGCAATCAACAACACACATCTTCAATTGACTATCGCTGTTTAAAACAAAAAATATTGAGTAATTACCTGCCCAGCAAGTAGAGGAGTATTGGCAGCAAGCTTTGATACAACTGGCCTAGGCGTACGTACAGGCCAGCTCTGACATTTTATCAACCAAACCGATTTAATAAGTGAATCAAAATTAAGACCAAATGAACACTTAAATAGAGAGACATATGCAGTCAAACACAACACATTACCAATATTGATAGGGACAGAAACACCCCCGGAGGATGTACACATCACTGGATATTCACGCAATAGTCTTCAAAAGCCTCCTGTGAGATATGAAACAAAATAATCATCATAAGCCAGCCACAGTCTGTCGTTCGTAATGGTAAAACGAATCATAAACGTCAAAACTTTATGTCTGGCAAGAATGCAAAATCCAAACTTTATAACACTAGCTAATATTGAACCGATAGGGAAAAAGGTGTAAAGATGTGAGGTAACCTGAAAGTTAAAACTCAGAAATCAAACACAGTAATCCTGGTTCCTCATGATCTGCAACGAAGAGAGACAGAAATGTGTTTTCACTTATATAGAAAGAAGAAAAAAAAAATCGGTAAAAGAGGAAGAATACTACGACCTGAAGATGTAGACAAGAGAAGAGAAAAAAGATCCATCAAATAAAAGCATCCCCAATTCAATCAGTGATGGAATGACTACAAGAGTGTCAATAAGAAGAGAGGGTGCCTTGAAGGAAAACGTAGAATTCCAACCAGCAAAACCACGAACAAGGATGTCAGGCTGTGGATATGCAATCAAAACACACACATAAAGGTAACAACGTTATGAAGATAATGAAATCACAAAGAGAAATAGTTTGACATCATAAAATAAGGCTAAATCAGACATACCTATATCAATGTGGTGATGACACTAGGAGAACAGGAAGAACCAACACCATATGATCAATTCCACTTCAAATCATGTCAATACAACAACAAAATTCCCATTTAATCAAATTGCAAACTGTTTTCAAATTTAATAATACGAAGAAGCACTGATCATTAGCAAAACTTAAAGCAACACAAAGAAACAGATAACTAAGCCGGGATACTGTAAGTAAGGCGTTAACTTTAACGACGGGCAGGCTGAGAATAAATAGCAATGGAGAAAGCCACCTTCAAAGCAGAAACACAAAGCAAGTCAGTGAGGATTTATTGAGCCACATAAATTATAAGTTATTAATGCAACACCAAAAGAAAAAACAATTCGCCAAAATGCAACATCTGATCAAAGCGCATCAACAATCTGAAATTGGAAGATCTTGGCACATCGAATGAATTCATTACCTGCCATAATGGAATCAATGCAATCCACAAGTCACAACAAAATCTCGTCATTAACAAGAAGAATACAAGTAAGATCAATATAGATAGTGAGACCATAAAAAAATAAAGCTAAATCAGACATACCTCTCTATATCAATGTGGTGTGACGGTAGGAGAACAGGAACAACCAGCACCATTATCAAAATTCCACTTCATATCCCAGTTAAGCAAATTGCAAATTGTTTTTAATAAATAAAAATTCCCAGTTAAGCAAATTGTTTTAAGAATTTTAATATGAAGAGAAACACTGAAACAAATATCTCAAAGCAACACAAAGGAACAGATAATAAAATTCATCGATCAAATCAGTAGAACCAGTTTATTATGTTTTTACCTTAATTAAGCAAGCACGTTGGCGACGATTGTGTTCTGAATCATCAACGAGAGAGAGAAAGAGTCAAATAAATCAATCAAAGCTAATAACTAAAGCGAATCGGTAGAGATTAAGAAGAATAAGGTACCTCTTAGATCCTCACTCCTCTCTCCTCTGTTCCGTTTTGAAAAAAAGAGAAAGGGATGATGGAAGAAGACGATGCTCCAAAAAAAAACGACGACGTCTCAATTAATGGACCCTATGGGTCGCCAACTAACACCAAAAGCCCACAATTCGCAGAATTTCCAAAACGCCATCGTTTCAGGCCTCAACGATCATCTTCTTCGTCATCATTCACGACCCAAGGGGGAAAAAAAAAACAGAGTTAGCGATGAATGATGAATGATGAAGTGACCGTTAGAGAGAGAGAGAGAGAGAGAGAGAGAGAGAGAGAGAGAGAGAGAGAAAGAAAGAGAGAGAGATCAATGAAAGATTAAATTCTAAAGTGACCGTTAGAGATTTATATTTCTTCTCTAAAGTGACCGTTAGAGAGATTTAGAATTTAGATTAAATTCTGAAGCAAACGTTAGAGAGATTTGTTCTTTCTTTCGCCTCTCTTCTCTGGTAAATTTCCAAAGTGACCGTTAGAGAGATTTATATTTCTTTTTCTTGGTCTCTTTGATATCGAGCAAAGGCTTCTTATTTTTTTTTTCGAATATGCATAATTTCCTTTTTTTCTTCTATTTTGCTTTTTTTTTTTTTTGCCAACTGCTATTGTATGCTAATGCTCGATTCATTCATTTTTTTTTTTCTTTTCTTTCATTCAACTTAAATGTATTCATTGGTCAGTCAAACTAAACCGGAAATATAAACTATACGTTTGCTAGAAAATCAACGCAAACCAAATTAAATCAGTCTCCTCATACACTCGAAAATAAAGTTAATATTAACTCTATACCATCTCTTTTCTTTCACTTCGATCGTCTAATTTCTCACCAAATAAAGTATGGACTAAAAAGCTCGATTAATTTGGAGAGTTGAGTTGCTAGGGTTTGGCTAAAATCCTATAACACATACGATTATATTTTTTTGAAACCCACTAAACAATAACCCTCATCTTACACCACCACTCATAAATTGTAAATACTAGCTAGATATGGCTGTCATGTAATCTTTGAAGAATCAAGAACGTCTAATCCCCACATGCACATGTATTGTCATTGACACTTTATTATTGCATGTGAAAAGAGATGAATACTTACCGTTTATAGCTGGCGTGACTTCATCATTTTTGGTGCTGTGACTAGCTAGTGTCACTGACAACGAGACAATGTGTTACTAGTTTTGATTAATTTGTCATTTGTGACAATGTGGTTTTACATTTTACTATAGTCTATATGATTACACTAATGAAGACATGCGCGGTAGTACAAAGACAAATGGAAGTTGTGAGGCATTGAGATAAAGAACACGTATTGTCACTGGTCATATGATGATATGAACGAGACCCTAACACGTTTATACCATGCAGAATTGCAGATGAACATATGTATCCGCCTCTCATTGTTACTTGCTGGTGATCTATAGTGTTTTGATCCCAACATCTCATATATATAAGAATTTGAAATTCTATAGCTAGCGATCTTTCTCAGCTAGAAAGCAATGGCTTCGATTGGGCGTGGCTATCCCAAATGAAATATAATTATACTTATATATCTTTTAATAAGCTGGGGTTAAATTGGAATTGAGACTTTAGAGAATATAATACTTAGTGGAAACAGAAAATGCAAATAGATTATCTGAAAGATTAACATTCTGATTTCTAGTGGTTCACAAACAAATTCAAGTATTAGTTCCATGCCACAAAGATTTGTGAACCGTTTGTACCAAAAAAAAGGTTTTGTGAAACAAGATACAAATTAAATAGGATAGTACGTGTTGGTATTATGAAAAAATGGATTATTCATAATATATTTATGTATATAGAGCGTCGATGACTCTAGCCAGGCTCGGTACAATCTATCGTCAAGCATCAAGTAATACTGATACCAACTAATTATACACGAAGAAACAAATATTGACCATTTTAATTAATAATTAATTAATGACATCAACTACAATTTTAAATTTTGTCTAAAGTAGAAACGGACAAATTAGAATGCTGATTGATGACAAAAGTGAGTTCATACTTCACCATTGCACTACATCATATATGATAGTATATATTTGTATAATTAATAGTTTAGAGATAAAATCTAAAAAACAGATTTTGAGTTTTATCTCTTTCAAAAGTGTCCAAATAAGAAAAAAAAAATAATCGTAAAGTCTATTTAAAATATTAATATTTATGTGAATTATTACTTACAATTAATAACATTAAAGTTGTAAGAAAATAATTTAAGTAAAATGATAAAAATTACAAAAAATAGTATATATATTTTTGACAAAAAAATAACTAAACAGTGTCAAAATTATAAATTTGATTTAGTGTCTTAAATTTAAACCTACAACATCTATCTTGTTATTTCTTTGTTAGCATAGACTAAAAATATTATGTGATATTTGCTGTCAAATATCTTATAGGTTTAATCTTAAAATCTCTTGTAAATACAATGACCAAATTAAATTACACTGATTTCATCTTAGGTTATGATAAAATATTCTTACTGTAATTTTCGTAAGTTTGTGTTAGACTTGATCCACACAAACGTTTTTGCTAAATTATACCCAACAAATCTAGATATGAAGTTTTATAAAATCAACAATTTTATTGAGTTAGAAAATTTGGTTGAACGATCAATTACGTTAGGCTTATGTCATGGTTTAGGGTTGTACATATTTTGTGCTGAGTTTGGCTCAAAACTTATAACTTGACTTTGGGTGAAAATCCAATACATGATGTTTATCCGGTTCGACGATGTTAATGAATTTCATACTCTTAACGGCAAGGTTATAATACTAATATAAAAACAAACCAGACAATTATAATAAGTCAAACCAAATAATTACTAAACAACATCAGCAACTGAAATTTACAAAGTATAATTATCGATCTTACTTAAATTGTCGACAATGATAGAATTTATCTTCTCATGGTTTTTTATTATCCCACAGAATTTCACAACGTTTTCCACGAGGTCGGATTCACTCATTGCCGCCATTTTTGTGTTTATCGTAAGAACAGAGAGAGAGCAAAAGATGAACAATGAAGAGAGAGAGGCTTGTCTTATAGAAAAAATAGAGAGGAAGGTGAGTGTGCGGTCCGAATTTTTATTTTTTATAGTTTTGAAGAGCTCGTTGCGTCCGCGGTTCGACTGAAAAAGAGAGAGAGAAAAAGTTTTGTATTTTACATTTTAATTAAAGTCGCCTTCTTCTTCATTTGGCGTGGCACCTAAATAAATTCTCTTCTATGTGAATTACATATCATGAAAACGATGTTGGTAATGACTATCTATGTTCATCATCATCAGATGAGAAAAAAAAAAAAAACCATGGCAATGACTGAATCTAAGCTGGTCGAAAATGTGAAGAACTTATGTGAGTAAAATATGAATTATATATATTAATTATACTAATTTATATTCTTGTTAGAATATGCACTACAAAAAATCAGTGGTATTAAATCATTTATTTTCTATTATTGCATCAGTTTTAAGTGATGCAAAAATAATTTGCATCACTTTAATGAATGATTGTATAAGGTTATTGCATCATATGAGATATATACCTTAAACATATTGTATAAGGTTGTAAATTTGATTATGATTGTAGAGATTTTCCATAGTTATTTTGATTTTGAGCTAACGATTACAAAAAATCACTACTTGTCTTATAATATTTATATATATAAGATTGCAAATTTATACAAGAGGTTTAAAAGCCAAATCTCATTAATTAATGAATCTTATTACATGTTGCATTGACCACCACACAAAGTGCATGCATATACACAACATGATGATGATGTTTTTTACCAGAGATTTTCGAACACGATAGTACAAGAAAATCTAATTAGAGGATCATACATATCATATGATCAGACTAGAGAAGGGAAGGTTTTGCCGGGTTGAAACTGATTGAAACGCTGTTAACGCAGTGACGTTCATCGGTTGGAGTACCGTAACCTTCTCCTTTAAAAACATGGCCTAAATGTCCATCACACGCTGCACAAGTGATCTCAGTTCTTCTCCCATCTGGATCAGGCTGGTAATATATCAAAGCAAAAAAGAGATTTTGGTTACTAGTTAGCTAGTAGTCAGTAATTTAACCCCAAAAAAACATGCAAAAGAGAATAATGAATCTTTACGGATCGGTTTATGGCACCGGGAAGTCCTTCAAAGAAAGCTGGCCAGCCACATCCGGGATCGAACTTTGTGGTTGACTTATAAAGAGGAGTCTTGCATCCGACGCAACTGAAGATCCCTTCCTCAAAAAACTTGTCATATTCTCCAGTTCCTGGCTTTCTGATATAGTTTGACAACAACAAACAAAAAAAACATCATGAAAGACCAAAATCAAGAACATACTCAGTGCCTTTTTACAAAGATCTCATTTCAAATACTCGAATGACTACGTAAGTAATCTATACTTGGACTAGCCTAATGAAAACTAAGTGTTATATGGTAACCAAGATATAACCAACTAGACAACGTACTCAGTGCCTTTTTGACGGAGAATCCTAAACTGCTCAGGAGAAAGAACCGTACGCCACTCCTCCTCTGTTTTTTGGACCACCAAACCAGGAGCCGCCATGATGACCACCAGGGAGAATCTGAAACTGCGACAGAGTGAATGGTCTGATAGTGATGATGATCAGGAGGTATGTTCTTCTTGAATCATTGTAGTGATGTATATTTGTACTAATTTCTAAGAGATGTATGATTCTAGTTTTGCGTCTAGATTCATATGAACTGTTATTTACGTATCTATCTCTGTAGACAGGTGAATGTTTTAATTATTAAGTTATGAATTATTCACGTGATAACAAAATTGCTCATCTCATCTGTCACCTAATCCCTGTCCCAGTTCTGTTCCCCAAATTTGGCTTCATATATATAAAGAAAAACTCAATTGAGATAGGCTTTCAGTAGGAATGGGATAATATTCTTCTAAAAATTTCAAGATGTGGGATCTAAAACCTAACTATACCCACATCACGAGCCAGAGATGGCTGAACCGGCTTTTTGGGATATCATTATAACTTATGGTACCATAATAAGAGTATCTTTGTTTCTTTTAATAATAATTAGACAAGAATTCTTATCTTCTTGTCATAAAAAGAAGAATGTAACGGTCTGTGTCAAGAGAGTATGGGCCGCATGCGCATGTGTAACATAGTGAGAGAGTCTCACTTTTGGAGAAAAAAGACAAAGCAAATGTATAGTGTATTAAGCAACCCAAAAACAGATAAAGTTTTCGATAATGGAAAATTTATTTTGTGGAGGAGATTAGGTTTGACATTGTTACTAAAATGACGTTATAAGAAGAGAAGCAGTGTTAACATGTATGTTAAGTGCCAGACCCAACATCAGCTCTGATGGTTTCAATATTTTGATCCTAATGAGTCGATGAGTCAAATGAAGTAATGATTCAATGGGTTGATAGGTCATATCATATCATATGTGTCGTCGTTGTAATAGTTTCACGGATTAATCATTAATCCACCAAATTATCATACTAAAATCATCATACCATCATTGCCTTTTTATACCATCATCATGAATAATGATACCATCACCATCATCATCAAATCTACGACACAATATTATATAACATTGAAAATTATAGAAATGTCGTTATAACCAGGATATAGATAAGATAAGATTCAGTTTTGACCACACACAAAAAACAGATAAGATTCTCAAAACAGACATGTTTTAAAAACACTAATGATCCTTAAATAACAAAATTATTTAAGATCACTTATTATACACCTCATGATTCTTATTTTTCTGCTGCATTGATCCTTATAAAATCTACTACATAAAATGCATATACAACAACCATGATGATGATGATTTTAACCAGAGAATAGAACAACACAATCTGATTTGAAGATATTGTACGATCAACAACTACTCGTCCTCAGGCGTCAGAGGAAGATTTGGCTGGGTGAAACTTGATGGAAACGCTGTTAACGCAATGGCGTTCATCAGTTGGAGTAGCATAACCTTCTCCTTTGTGATAATGACCTAAATGTCCACCGCAAGCGGCACAAGTGATCTCAGTTCCATCTCCATCTGGATCAGGCTGGTAAAAATAATGTAGAATCAAATCAAGCAAAAAAGAGTTTTTAATTAGTTATCAGTATTGATCATGAAATTAAACCAAAAAACATACAAAAGAGAAGAATGAATCTTTACGGATCGGTTAATGGCACCGGGGAGTCCTTCAAAGAAAGCTGGCCAGCCACATCCGGGATCGAACTTTGTGGTTGATTTATAAAGAGGAGTCTTGCATCCGACGCAACTGAAGATCCCTTCCTCGAAAAACTTGTCATATTCCCCAGTTCCTGGCGTTCTGATTTGTTCCAATATATGTACAATCAAAACAAAGACCAAAAGCAAGAAGCAACGACAGTACTTGTTTCAATTTCTTCAAGATTCACTCTCACCCTAATTAAGCTTCTTCTCTCAAAAAGGTAAAAAAAAACATAACTGAATCTATCAACGATCAACGAATCTATAAAAAAACAAAGCCTTACTCAGTGCCTCTCTCACGGAGAATCCTAAACTGCTCAGGTGAAAGAACCGCACGCCACTCCTCCTCTGTTTTTTTGACCACCGAACCAGTAGCTTCCGTCATGATCACCACCTCGGATGCTAACTACAGGCTGGAATTGATTGATGATAAGGTATAGGTTCTTGAAACATTAATTGCAGTGGATCTAATTTGTACACAGTACTCAGTGATGTATGGTTCCTAGTTTTCCGTCTAGATTCATATGAAACGTTCTGAATCTATAGACTGGTGTATCAATGCACGTGTCAAATGAGCTTAAGACATGTGCAGCATAGCAGCTTTTTGTATTACAATAGTACGCTTTTATTCAGTTAAAAATCATACAGACTTACAGTTGCTGTCAAAATGCTCGAGATGATGAATTTAATAATAATGAAAAAAATAGTATAGGCTATATAGGACACAGACACCTACAAGATTCTTATTCTGTTCTGTCTCTCATTCATTTGAGTGAAAATCCAGAGAAAGAAGTCTACAAGGAAGACTTCTCGGGTGTGAACTTAAGCGAAACGCTGTTGACGCAATGGCGTTCATCAGTAGGAGTACCGAAACCTTCTCCTTTGAAAACATGACCAAGATGTCCACCACATGCTGCACAGTTGATCTCTGTTCTTCTCCCATCTGGGTCTGTCTGATAAAAACAATGTAAATCAAGAATATAAGCAGAACAAAAAAAACAAGAGTTCATTTTTTGTCATCAATTTGATGGAAAAAGTGTATGTGTTTTGAGAGTTTATATTACGGTTCGGGTAATGGCACCAGGGATTGCGTCAAAGAATGCTGGCCAGCCACAACCGGCGTTGAACTTTGTAGTGGATTTATAAAGAGGAGCTTTGCATCCTGCACAACCGTAGATTCCTTCTTTGTCGAAATTAACGTATTCTCCTGTGCCTGGATATCTGAAATTAACAAAACACAAACCCACATGAACAAAGGGATTACATAACCATCCATTCACTATTCAATATGATACACAAACCCACAAGAACAAAGGGATTAAATAACCCCAAAAGAAGAAGCAGACATTTTCATATAGCAATGCATTCTCAGACAAGTCCTTATAGTAAAGGCTCTATAAGAACCGATAAAGCTAAGCGACTAAAGTTATCTAAATTCGAGCTCTCGTCTGTCATACAAATTCAGGGTTAAAGAGAGTAATAAAAGATGGTATCTCTGAAGAATGTATAACCTTTCATGGAAGCTGCTAATTCCAATCACTCAAAAGAATTGTGTATGACATACCTAACTTGTTCAACATCTATAGCAGAAGATTTCTATGTATGCTATGATCCAGGCACACAAAAGATATAATTTTCAACGTATTGCTCATCAAGAATATGATCTTAAATCAGTGTCTCGTTGTATATATACAAATGTTTGAAACTCATGATTCAGACATACCCATCATGAAGTAGTAGACTTGAATTCAGAAGTATCAACGTTCAACAGTTACAAAAGAAACTAACAAAGTTGAAAGTTTCAACTCTGAGAATCACAAATGATGCGAATCATGATGTCAACACCCTAAGTTCCAAAAACCAGATGCTTAATCCAAGGTAATAATAATTCCCAAATTTGCGAACTTTTAAAGCAAAATTGAACCATATGAATCGCTGATGAAAGGTATTAAAAAAAAAAAAACCCTTACTCAGTGCCCTTTTGACGAAGAATCCTAAACTGTTCAGGTGAAAGAATCGCACGCCACTCTTCATCTCCTTTCTGAACCGATCCCGGAGCCGCCATCGCCACCGTAGAAGCTAATTCGGAAGGGAGACAAATCGAACCGAATACAACTATCGATGATAAAAGTAGCGTGATTGAGAAAACGCGAATCTTTGAATTGATGATGTTCATATAAAATTCACAATCTTGAAATTGAATCAAATCCAACAAGACCACACAAAATCAAATTTTAACAATTCTTCTTAACTTATCTTGTCAATTTACTTGATCAACCCTGATTTATATAGTTAATTAAATTATCACCCCAAAAGTTTGAAATTACAACTTGAAACCCATACTGGGGTTTATATAAAACCTTTTTCTTCTTCTTCTTCTTCTTCTTCTCGATCCTCTCTCACTCGAGAGATTCGAACATGGTTGTCTCAAAGGCTGGAAAAAGCTTATTAAGCTCAGTCTTCAAATCCCGTATTAGAAACACCGCCGAATCTTCAATTGTTTCCGGCAACAGAGACATCGCCGGAACTTCTCAAGCTGTCAAAGAACTTCTCTGTTCCAAAAACCCTTCCTCTGGTAACGAAAAAGGTAAGATTTTTAAGAGCAAATTCGACCCATTTCAGTGATTGGGATTTTTCAGAATGAATGTTTAGAATTGGTTTTGATTTTGTGCAAATGTTTGTGTGTAGATGTTGAGGAAGAAGCATCATTACATGATCGAGTATCGAATTTGTTACATGGTATGTCTCTTTATCAGTTAATTTCCTCCTTTAACGAACTCTCTCAAGTTTTTTATTGTATCAATGATCTTTATTCAATCACATTTTCAGTAACTACTACTTCGGAGAAGAACATGTCACTGAAAATACCAAGTTTTACTACTAAGATCCCTTTTGACATTTCGTTGAGATCGAAAGAGTTGTCCCGTGAGAGGAAGGAGAAGCGTGTTTACAAGAAGAACGGTCTGTCACGGCGTTTCGCTAAGATATTTAGAGACTCTGCTCAGAAACTAGGCACCGAGGCTATGTTTGGTGCTTTTGGTAGGGTGGCTAAAGAGATGAGTGGAACTGAATACAGTGCCATGATTGGAGTTTACTTGGAGCATGCAGAGAAAAGCAATGATCTAAATTATGCTCTTGACCATGTTGAGAAAGCTTTTGAGCTTTTGAAATCCATGAGAGATCGTGGATTCTTGATTGAAGAAAGAGTTTACGGTCCTCTTCTTGATTATCTGATTGATATGGATATGGTAGAGGAGTTCCATCGTTTTAAGGATGTGATTAGTGAGGCTAGTCCTGGTTCGGTTGGGAGACTTGGTTACTATGAAATGCTTCTTTGGATCCAACTTGGCGACGGAGAGAAGATTGAGGAGCTTTGCAGTACAATTGATGGTAATATGGGGGAAGGCTTATCAATCTTACAAGGTTAGGCATATTCAGTTTATGACAACTCTGGTGTTTTGTGGTTCTCACTTACTCTGAAAAGTTTAACCTTTTCTTTTCATCTTTAAACAACAGAAAATTATTTGCTTGCACTGTGTAAGAAAGACCAAAGGTACCATCTTCAGAGTCTCTTAGAGATAGTAGATGTCACAAAAGTTCATTCGTTGGACCTATTGGCAAACATATTCGAATACCTTGGGAGGTTTTCATTGGATTCTGTTGCAAGAAATTTCCTGTATGAACTAAAAGAAAGTGGTAAGAGTGCGTTTGACATAAACCAAGAAATTTTTTCTTGATGTTGACTCATTGTACAATAACATGTTTATGCCTCTAAAAAACAATTGTTATAGCATATGTAATATGTATCTCATTAACTTGCACAGATGAAGGAGTGAAGAACGTTTCGGATCTTATTTCTATCTATTCGACTTGCATCCCAAATCCGACGGTAAGGGCTTGTCATGAACATTACTGGTAAATTTAGTTTTAGAATTCTTTGCTTATATTGCCCATGTTTTTACGGGTTTTCTACAATTAAAGGTTGAGGATACCATATTGAAGTTCAACAAGATCCATGAAGAACTCGATTTAATGCCTTCATCTACATCGTACGAGAAGCTTGTTAAGTATAACTGTGACTCAAATGAGGTATTTGTTATGCTTGCTTTACAATAATCTTGCTTTATTTCGGGTGCTCTCTCTCATGATTATTCTCTCTTTTGTACTCTAGGTAGTCACTGCTCTTGATGTAGTTGAAAAAATGGGTGAAGCAGGTCTGGTTATATCCGCAGATATCCTACATTCACTGTTACATGCCATTGATGAAGTTCTCGAGTTTGATTTGGTATACATCCTCATATAGCTTGAATCTAGATCCATACAAAATACAGTTGAACTCTGCTCATATATGAAATGGAGTTCCCTCATACTTTTGACTGCTTCAGGTGCGAAGAATCCATTCAATTATGTGCACAAAGAGTGTGAAACCAAATACTGAGAACTTCCGGAGCATTATACGTTTGTGCACAAGAATCAAAGATGTAAATTTCTTTCTACTAATTTCAGCTTCAGTATATCCTCAAACCCTATATTACAAAAGAAGACCAGTCTGTGCTGTTTCTTACAGTTTCTGGTTTGCTTGTTTCTCTAAACACAAAATTTTGCTCTAATCTTCTGATTTTTATGTGCAGTTTGAAGGTGCATATATTATGCTTGGTAATTTAAAGAACTTCAATTTGGAACCAAACTCTAGCATGTTTAATTGTATATTGGCTGGATACTTTCGGGAGGTAATATCTAATCTCCCAATTCATGCTTGCATATTCTGACCTGATAAATTGTCCATCTTTTTGTGAGCTCCCAGCGTCTCTTAAATCCTTTCCAGCTGATGGTTTTTGTATGTTTTTGAAGAAAAATGTGAGTAGCGCGTTAATGGTTGTCAAGCAAATGAAGGAAGCTGGCGTTAAACCTGATTCCATAACTTTTGGTTATCTAATAAATAACTGTAACAATGAGGACGCTATTACTAAGGTAAAATTCAGAATGTTCTGTTCTTTAGATCTTTTGGCTTACTCGTTCTTCTTAACTTGGAGTCGTGTAAACGCCACTACAAAATCTCTACTCTCTCTCTCTTGCTCTGTGTGTTGAGTGAAGAATGTCTTTGTGCCTTTTTTGAAGTACTACGAGGAAATGCAGCAAGCAGGAGTTCAAGCTACAAAGCGAATTTACATGTCCCTAATAGATGCATATGCAGCATCTGGGAAGTTTGAGAAGGCGAAACAGGTAGGCACTCACACTCTTTCTTTCTTTGGTAAGATCTCGAAAGTGGAATATATTTACGTAATTAGAGTAAGAGCTCAATACTTTTATTCTACCATAGGTGCTTCTAGACCCAGATGTTCCGGCTATAAACCAAAATGAGCTAAAAAGTGTGCTTATTTCGGCTCTTGCATCACGTGGAAAATGGGCAGATGCCTTGCATATATATGAAGAAATGAGGAAAGCCGAATGCCAAGTAGACCCGAAATCAATTATATCTCTTATAGTAAGTATACACTTTCAATCACTCTTTTTCTTCATGTCATATATCAATTGGCTGATGATGATCAGTAAAATGATTATCTCTGTAGGAATACTCTGATTCAAAGGGAGATTTAAGTACGCTAGTTCAACTGGCTGATGACCTACAAGATGATACCAGTTGGATAGATGGTTTCTTCAGAATGATCTTGTTTGCTGTCCGCAATAGAAAGTCCAGGTAGAGTAAATCACCCGTCTCTAATATTAGTTCTTGTGTGCCCCATTGTTGAATGTCTCATTCTTGATTTCTTTTTTTTTGTTGTATAGCAATATTGTTGATTTGCTGAAACGGAACAAGGTCCGGTTGTTAAAGAAAGACATACCTGTGGAAAGTCATTTTGACGAGGTTTGATTTTGTTTATCTCTTGGGCTTGTGAAAATTTTGTTTCATTTAGTCGTCTAAGATAACCATGAGATGACTCCGAGTATCCGCAATGTTCACATTCTATGTTTAAACTTTAAAGTACCAAAGCAAAGCAAGAACATTGAGTTAGAACATCAAGCTCGAGTCTGTAGCTAGTAGCTATCTTCTCTTTTACTAAATTAGCCTTCAGTACTTTAAGCCTCTAAGTGATTTGCTGTTTTGGATCAGGTGTTTTGGGCGATCGCAGAGACAGAGCCAACCAAAGTGCAGCTAGGAATGGATTTGCTAAGATTTATGAAAGAGGAGCTTGGGTTTGTTCCTTCAAGAAAATGTCTTGATTTTCTCTTACACGCATGTGTTAATGCCAAGGACCTGAAGCACGGTCTATTGGTGTGGAAAGAGTACCAATCTGCAGGACTCCCTTCCAACGTCCTAAGCTTTTTGAGGTAAGCCACCCTTTTTCTCCTTATATAGATCTATTTGGTTTCTTTGCTTAAGAACTACAGAGTTAAAGGAGCAAAAAGAGAAGATATGTAACATTAAATTCAAAAAAAAAAGAGAAGATATGTATTGAAATTGCAGAACACAAGACAGATCCTGTACTCTCATTGGCACAAAAGAGTTCATAGTTTACCACTAGGGGTTTCGGATTAGGGGTCGCATTAGTTTCTAAGAATGCAGTTTATTCTGATAATTAGATCATCAGTTTCCAAGAGATCAAGAGGTTTAAAGGTTTCCAGTATATCATTGGTTCTGGTTTATGGTTTGGCAGGATGTATCAGGTTCTACTAGCTGCAGGGGATTCGGATGGTGCCAAGGCATTGGTATCAAAAATTCCAAAAGATGATAAAGATGTACAACATATCATTGAAGAAAGCCAGTCTGTATTTTCTCAAGACCCAAAGAGAAGAAACCGAAAAAGAAAATGATTGTTTCCCCAAAAAAGTAGTGATTTTGTACAGAACTCGGATTTCATTCTACGTGAGAGGGAAAGGATGAGGAGGTAAGACTAACCGGCTGAGTAATTTTCAGCCACATGATTAAAACCTTGTCTCTACTGCTGCACCAGATTGGTCGCACTACTAAGATCTGCATGGTTCCAAGCCATTGATATCTGCACTAGCTTAAGTCCAGTCAAGTTCCGGTTTTGGACCCCAATTGGACTGATCATTTCTTTTTCAGCAACTTGCATTAATGTGACAGATACCCAAGATGATAGTAATCTAACCAACCCTGACCGAAGGATCAGACATGGTGGCTCAATAATGATGGCTCTGTAATATATAGAATGAATAGGTGGATTCTATGAGTTTGTAATCAGAGATTAAAGAGCTAAATAACATTCTTGTAATTGATTCCGCAACAATGTTTTTGGTGACTCAAATCCGAATTGATATTCATTCTCAACCTAAAAACTAATTGTTGCTGAACCAGATCATATTGTTTCTGAGTCAGCTTGACATAAAGGTCAATCATTTCATTCAGGTTTCTTCATGTTCAGACAGTTATCTGCAGCTTGTCCAAACAGCTCCTGGACTTGCTTTAGCTCCTTCTCTGTTACAAACAAGGTCACACCACTTGACATCAGCTTAATTGTCAGAGGCAGTAGCAAGGAAAGACGAAAAAATTCCAAATTCTAGAACCACTAAAGAGAACTCCCTGCATTTGTTGGATAACATCTAACCCTAGTGCGTGTAGCAACCAAGAATGTATACACATTGACATTTGAAGTGCATAATAATGGATGTGTCCCAGTTACAGATAGACACACCAGCAATGAAGTGAAACCCTAAAAAGACAAGAGGAAACTAAAAATCGAGGTTGGCCAAGAGATTATACCTGCAGCCTCAAGTTGCTTCTGGAGTTCTTGACCAATAAGATCATTCTCCACCTGAAGAAAAAAACACAGCAGAGAAGCAAAACAAGGCAAAGCAGTTAGATGATGAATAACTGTATCTGATTACAGAAACTGAAAAATCAATGTGACTTTGTTTTACCTGAAGTTCAGCGATTCTTTTGAGCTGAGCTTCTTCACCACCTTCTGACAAAGGAAGTGCAGCAACCAAAGCATCAAACTGTTTAGCAGCCTTAACTAAACCGGCACTAAGCTGCTTAGGTTGCTCAGGAAAAGGGGTAGCCTCATCAGTAACCGTAGTTGCAGCAGGTGGTGGTTCAGGGTAATTAGGTGAAAGCTGGACAGGAGGAGCATCCCGTTGGAGTGTCCCAAAAGCATTGAAAGTGATAGCAGCAATCGAATTCACTTGTTCTTGCAACTGTGATATTATATCCATCTTCAAAAAACCTTCAAAGACAAGAGCATTAACCAAAACTGTTAGTCAATTCCTGAACTTTATAAACTAAGATTCAGAAACAAAACTGCTACAAAGTCTAATCTCAATCCGAAAGTTCTAGTTTTTAACAACAAGATTTGCTCTTTTATACCATCACCACTATCCCTAGATAAAAGCTTAATACTTACTTAGACAATCGATTTTTTTCTCTAAAAAGACAGTACAATTACTTCTCCGATGCGATCGCCGGAGCAATGGATTTAAGGAAGAGACTTACCGGTCGACAAGATTTCTCCGGCGACGAACGAAGAGGAAAGTGTTGGACGACGACAAAGAATCGCCCGTGACTTGGGCTTTATTTTTTCTTTCTTCTTCGTTCTGAATTTGGGCCGAAACATTTAAAAATGGGCTTTTTATTGAACCGACAAAATAAAACTCTAACAGACAACCTAAAACCGAATCGAACCAAATACATAACGCAAAACCGAACTAATCAAACAAACCTATTGGTTTTATTTAACTAAAGTCAATTTGAATCTAAGTTCCAGAGTACCAAATTAAACCGAAACGAATAAACCAAGATATTTGTATTTCAAATACTGTATACAGTAGTCACATTATATGAAATTTTTTAAATTAATTATTATCTATTCTTTTATTTTTATTTTTTAGTCACCTACTATATAATATATGTCATATAAAAACCTAGTATTTTTTTAGAAAAATATGAACAAATGAAGATGAGAGGTGAATGTTTGATAAAATAGTTGAAATATTCAAAATTTAATTAAAGAAATTAATTTTGTTTATAGATTAGTGGAGAGAGAAAATTTTAATATTTTAATTTTAAAAATTGAGTAATTGAAACCTAACTGAAAGTTGATTTTCATTTCAAAATTATCGTTTATAATTGTAATTAAACACTTTCTATACATAATTGCAATGACAATTAAAATAGATAAATTATTGATTTTGAACATTCTACAAAATGTACCTCTTTTATTATAGAAAAATAGAACTGAACACTGAAACTTTTTTAAAATATTACAAATTATCTGTTCATTAAAATTAACAATAAATATAAGTTAATATGATTTATTTCAACATTATAAATAATTTGTATGTATATATATATTTTTCAAAACTGTTGCTTTAACCGAAAAGACCTATAAAGCATCCTATTTATTTGCATTTATTTTTTCTTGATCTTGTTTTAAAAACTAAATTAAAGTTTAGGATTTTCTCTTTTCTGGCTAGCCAATGACTTTTAAGGGAACTTACTTTTTGAACTTTCTTTATGAAGAAAATTTAGAAAATGTAAATGAAGTAGATGACTAGATAACAAAAGTTAAATGAGGTCACGTTCACATGTGAATAAATGGGAGGGAATATAATTTCAAAATATTTAATTGGGAGAATACTTTCAAATAAACAATAAGATAAAAAAAAACTTTGAAAACCAAAAAACAAAATTTGAAATCCTATATATGATATCACTGCTATAAATAGCTGAGTTCTTCCCTCTTATTCATACAACATTCATCCATAAAACAAACATAACCAAAATAGTTGAACAAAAAGAAAGAAACTAATATGGAGGCCATTTATAAGCTATGGATTGTGATCGTTTCACTCATAGTGGTGAAGCTATGCCATTTGGTCTATCAATGGAGCAATCCAAAGTGTAATGGAAAACTTCCTCCAGGGTCGATGGGTTTTCCAATCATTGGAGAAACTATTGAGTTCATGAAACCTCATGATGCCCTTCAGTATTCAACTTTCCTAAAAAAAGAGACTCCTCAGGTTCGCTTATTTTTGTTTTGTTTAGAAACTGTTTTTTTAACTTACTTAAGTTACTTTGTCATTTTTGTCTGAAAAATAAATATAGACATGGACCGCTTTTTCGGACAAGCTTATTTGGAGGCAAAGTTATAATCTCAATGGACAATGAACTGAATATGGAGATGGCGAAGACAAATCGTATTCCCGGTATCACGAAGAGCTTATCACGACTATTTCCAGAAGATAACAATTTATTTTTGCAGAGCACAGAGTCTCACAAACATGCGAGGAACTTGACACTCCAACTATTGGGTTCACAAGGTTTAAAATTGAGGATATTGGAAGATCTCGATATCTTGGTTCGTACATACATGGGTGAAGAAGCTAGGAATGGAACTCTTGACGTTAAGGAAACAGCAAGCAAGGTAAAAAATAATTGATCAACTTTATGATGCCTTTCTCTTGAAAATATTAAATAAAGTAGATAAGGTATATAGGATACATGATCAACTCACAAGTATTTATATTATTAACCGCTACAGATCATAATTGAGTGCCTTGCAAAGAAAGTTATGGGTGAGATGGAACCAGAGGCAGCAAAAAAACTCGCACTTTGTTGGAGATATTTTCCGAGTGGTTGGTTTCGGTTCCCTTTCAATATTCCTGGGATAGGTGTCTATAATATGATGAAGGCAAGTAATGAGTGCTCTTACCAATACTATATATATACATATAGGTATATGCTTATAATGAAAGCTATGATAATTATTTTTTGTGGCAGGCAAGAAAAACGATGAAGAAGTTATTAAAAGAGGAAGTGTTGAAGAAGAGAGCATCAGGAGAGGAGTTTGGGGAATTCTTTAAGATCATATTTGGAGAAAACGATAGAGGAAAAGAAATAATGACTATGGATAATGTGATCGAGTACATATATACTTTCTTTCTGATTGCTAATGAAACAACACCACGGATTCTCGCGGTTACAATTAAACTTATAAGCGAAAATCCTGAAGTCATGCAAGAGCTTCAAAGAGAGCATGCAAGAATTGTTGGAGATAAGAGTGCCAAGCAGGCCGGCCTAACATGGGAAGACTATAAATCCATGACTTTCACCAATATGGTAAGTGTGTTTCAAAATCATGGATAAAGCGATAAGACAATTTAAAATCATGTACATTTTAGTAGCTCACACACACACATGTACGGTACGTTGTTTCAGGTGATTAATGAGTCTCTTAGGATCTCAACCACAGTACCTGTAATACTTAGGAAACCTGATCATGACATCAAAGTAGGTGATTATACAATTCCAGCGGGTTGGAACTTCATGGGCTACCCAAGTGTCCATTTTAATCCAGAAAAGTACGAGGATCCTTTAGTATTTAATCCATGGCGTTGGAAGGTGATTCAAATATGATCTTTATTATTAACTATTTGCTTCCTAATCCACTAATCAAATTCATTTTTTTCACATGTACCTAACTTTATTAACAGGGAAAAGATGTGGATGCGATACTCTCGAAGAATTACGTTCCGTTTGGTGCTGGTCCTAGACTCTGTGTAGGAGCTTACTTTGCTAAGATGCTGATGGCTATATTTATCCACCATTTGTGTAGTTATAGGTCTGCTTTTATCACCTTATGACTCTGAATTTATATATTTTTAAATTATGTCAAACTCATTACTTAGATTTATTTGGTTTGTAGGTGGTCAATGAAGGCAGAGATCACAGTAACTCGAAGCTATATACTTGTGTTTCCTCATGGATGTGATGTTCAAATCTCTAAAGAGACTTAAGCATAAAATGTATTAGAGTTGTTATATTTCCGTTGGTGATCATTGGGCTATAATATAATAATAAAATAATGGCATATATATATATATTTATATATGGATATGTTATTTGCTTAAAAAAAATTACAATAGTAAAATAATGGTTTATATATATAGTAGATAAAGTTTGAGTAATTTACGCGGGTATAAAAAAATATGTGAAATTTTAAATAGATGTTGATTTTATATTTTATTTGATATTTTTACATAACTTAAACTGTTGTTATAAAATCCATGGTTGTGAAATGATCACATGGTTCTATGCTGCCTCTGCCTCTAATACCATCGCCATTAGAATCCTTATGACATACTAGACTGAGACATAGTTTCCGCCGGGTAGCCGGAGGGAGAGAGATCAGAGAAATTAAAATCAAAATTTCAGTACAATTGACTTTTAGGAGAAGAAGGCGAAGATATCAAAGTGTGAGAGTACTTTTTTCTTCTTAAGTTTGGATTTTGATTTTTTTTAGATTATAATAATGAGAATTTTAATATTTATATATTTCTTCTTATGTTTTAGTGTTGTCGATGTTGTATATAAAATAAATTCACCTACCTACATGAGAGTATGATCAAATTAGATTTTGAGATTTTTTTCTTTTTAAGTAAAGAAAGAAAAACCTTTTAAAGTAAAGAAAGAAAAAACTAACATCTGCTATTGTTTGTAAACTTATATCCGTTTTTTTGTGCCAATTCTAAATTATATGGGATCCGAGAACATCCCCTTTTCTACTAGTGTTAAAATATTTCAGATAAGAGAGAATATAAAGAGGGGTTTGAGAAGCCTTGGCTATCTAGATATCGAAGATGACATTTTAGGATGTGTACGGAGGGGTACCTTTACAAAAAAAACTAAGAGAAAAATGAAGGAAAGGGAAATTAATATCTCTGTTGTTGTTCCTCTTACGCGTAAGAAAAGACCCAATGAAAGCTATGTAGATGTCCAAATCAATGAAAAAATGCTAGAATGGTGTATCGAGCATAAAAATAGTCAATATACTACTTATTTCTAATGACATATGGATAGCTTTGATAGTCAAGAGATTGGTCACCGATGGGTACAATGTGCTTCTGGCTCATAGCCCAAATGCTCGTGGTGAACTGACTGAAGCTTCTACAGGAAGAATCATTTGGGGTGATAATTCATCAAAAGAACTAGTAAGCAAGAATAATAACCCATGAAATAATCTAATTATAATCAGCAACCCATGAATTAATGCTATATTATCTAAAGAATCCATTACAAGTTTGTTATTTATTGTGAGAAAAAATTACTTTGTGTAAAAATAATTCAATGCCTTAAAAGAGTTACAAATTGTATATTAAAATAAGTACTCAATTTTTCAAGTGTTTTATTTTCAATTTTTGATCTCATGTTTATATATTTTGTAGTTGTAACATCTCTCTTATACCATAATAGAGAATTCTTGACCCAATTCAACTAAATCAATCAAACCAAAAAAATAAAAGGAACCAAATTCAATACTTAGTAATTTTCTTTTTGTCGAAAGAAACGATCATATATGCTTGGTTTTTCTTATCATAAATAAGACCACAATAACACTATTCGACCCAAATCATTGTCACAAATCTTTCTAAAACTTATTAATTATCTAAATCTTGGTACATAATCATTTTATTCGAATATATTATCAATATTGAGAGCTAGGTTTTTTTCATCATTTAAGCGACAGAAAACACTATTGTTAGCTAATTTGATTTGATTTTTTTCTTCGATTGAATATGTAATGGAATACCATGTCACTACTCATTAGTGGAAAAACAATTTGCCCTAAAAATTAACAAAAATGACGATGGAAGTTAAAAGCAATAAAACAATAAAATAAAATAAAAAATACCATTGAAGGATTAAATGATACTTATTGTAAACTACTAAATGCATTTCTTTATTGTGGCCGCCAATTGTTTTACCATCAGAATTAACTGAAATACGAAAATAAAAATTTAGGAGACTAACCTATTCACCCCCTAGGTTAAGTATAGTATCAACTTTGGTTCTTCATTGGAGCCAAAGTTTATACTATACTTAACCTAGATATTGTCAATATTGTCAAAGTTTAGGAGACTAACCTAGTCACCCCCTAGGTTAAGTATAGTATCAACTTTGGTTCTTCATTGGAGCCAAAGTTTATACTATACTTAACCTAGTTTATATACTTAACCTAGATATTGTCAATATTGTAGCTCATAACCATGTTTTAATTTAATCTCACCCCTAGGGGTCAATTACTAGGTTTAATCTCACCTCTAGGGTCAATTACTACTATATTTCCATGTTCAATATATAAACATATATTGTAGCTCATAGCAGGCGTCCAAGTTCAAAAGTTTTACATGGTTTAATTTATGGAAATATAGTCATAATCTATATTATTAAGATTTTTTAGAAAACACAAAAAAGAAAAAGTAAAATCTATAGAAATAAAAAGTCATAGCTTTAAAAAGGTTTTAAGAGAATTATAATTTATAAATTTTAAAAGTTTAAAATATTATAAATATTGAAACTTTTAAAAGGTTCACATACTAAAAAAGATTTCCACTTTATAGAATGTTTTAAAATATTACAATTACTTAACCTCCATAGAAATTTTAAAATATTATATCTATACTAATAAAAAGTTGAAGCTATAAACTCCTAAAGGTGTCCATAGAGGATTTAAAACAACCAATAAGAATTAGATATTTCACTAATTAACATTTATGGAAATATAGTAGTAATCTATATTATTAAGATTTTTTAGAAAAAACAGAAAAGAAAAAGTAAAATCTATAGAAATAAAAGAAATATGTACAACGTCCCACATCGGCTAGAAAATTTTAGACAAAGGCTGAGAACCATTATAAATAAAACTAATATGTTTTTAACTATAAATTAACAGGAAGCTTGATTTATGTAACATCCGCGAACCGGATTATGCGGTTTTGGTAGGAGTGTCGATCGACACCCTTGTGGCATCGATCGACACCATTATTTTTGGGTTCGTCGGGTTTGTTTTAATTCGCGATTTTGGTTTGGTTGATTTGGTTTAGTTATCTAAACCGAGTATATAAGTGGAGAAGCGACAAATTAAGGGTTTTAGGGTGTCTGGTCGCCGTTTGCAGAGATAGAGAGAGAGGAGAGAGCCTATTGTGGTGTGAAGAAGATTAAAGGAGAAAGAGCAGAATCGTTAGGGTTTGGGAGGAAACAGTTTCGGCATATCAAATCATTCTCAAAGGTAATGAAATTTGGTAAGTTTATTCCCAAGTCTTTCATCGTCATTCTCCTTTTTACAGAAGTAGTTTTGGATTTAAACTCGATGAGTTATTGGCAGTTTCGTGAGTCACGTTTTCTCAGACGCGAGTTGGAACCATCGGGGATTGTAATTGAGATCGTGGTCTCGTCTGGTTCCTGATCGTGCTGAAATTTTGTGGGAAGCTTCGTGACGTCTAGGGATAGCTTTTCACCGGAGCGATTTGGTAGTTAACGGTTGGTTTTCATTTTAGGGTTTCGTCTTTGAGACTGTTCTTTTCTGATGTTTCTGTCCAGTTTTGCTATAAGTCGTTTTTGGTTGTGTGGCTTGTTGTAGGGCGTTTCTGGGCTGTTTCAGACGTTAGGAGGGTCTCAACTGGTTGTATTGGTTGTTATAATCAGTTGATAAGGTGAGTGCATGACCATGGCTTATCTAAGCCTGAGAATCCTTTGTTTTGCTTGATTTGTTGTGTTTTGTAGTGTTGTTCTTGCTTGTGGTGGTTGTGTTATGGTTATTATAGGTTCCTGAGGCTTTTGGGAGAGTTTGGGACAGATTGTAGGCGGATTGGAATGGAGGTTCGTCGTTCAGATTCGTGCAGTTCGCGTCTGCGAAGGGAGTGTCGATCGACACCAGTTAGGTGTCGGTCGACACCATGTTTGGCCAGTGTCGATCGACACCTCTCTGGTGTCGGTCGACACCAAGTTGCTTGTTTCGTGGATTTTCCTGGTTTGTTTGTGTTTGGTTGTCATTTGTTAAGCATTGGTTTCTCAGTTGCTTGTGTGTATAGCCCAGTAGATGGGAGGATTGCCTCACTAAGTATTTGTGATAATACTTACGCATCTCAATTGTTGTTTGTGGTGTGCAGGTTTGTGTTGTGGAATCATGGCGATGAGGAGGAGGATGATCTAGGGTCTCGTTTGTGTGTTATTGGATTGTTGGATATATTGTTGGAACCTTGGATAGAGATATGCTAGGTTGATGGATAGAATGCTTAGGATTGTTATTGTATTGATGTTGTAATGGTTTTGTATGGTTGGTATGTTTCCGCTGTGTGTACTGGTTGTTATTGGTTTAATGAGGAGTCGTGGTTTGGGTTGGTTTAATTTAGTAGTATAGGCTGCATAATTGTTTATATTGTATTTAATTATTAAAAAAAAAAAGGTCGGGTTGTTTCAATTTATCAGGTTTCCAAATTTAAAAATTTTATTTGATTTTAGAACATTAAAATTTTTAAAGGTTTAAATATTATAAATATTTAAATTTTATAGAATGTTTAAAAATATTATAAATACCTCCATAAAAAGTTTAAAATATTTTAATTATTTAAACTCTAGAAAAAATGTTACAAATATTTAAACTACATCTAAAGTTTAAAATATTTTAAATGTTTAATCTCTACTAAAAATTGAAAAGTTTAAGAATTACTAAATATTATATATCAAAATTTTTAATATCTTGAAAATATCTTACTTATCTCCGTTTGTGCTTTATATCTCTTATGAGTTGTAAAACATGTTTTTTTTTTGTGTATGACTTTATAGATGATTTGATATTCTTGCAGTAAAATTTTTATTTTTAAGTCTAAGAAAGAAGGATTGACGTCGCAAGATTTTGATTTGATGTTATTTGAGTTTAAAGAAGAAGGATCGACGAAAATCACAAATATTGTTTTAACTATACATGTATTCATATTACTTTTTCTGCAAGTAAGGATTTTGGTTTGAGAAGTTTCAATATGTGTGGATCTAAAACTGAATAAGTATATGGATGAAATTATCAATAATTGGGTGCATGTGTTGACTATGCTGGTCTTCATGAATTGCACAAATTTTAGAAAAGAAATGATTTTGGTCTTGGAGTTTGATGGTTTAACAAGTTGTGTGGTAGTCTAAAAAAAACGTTTTCAGTGGAAGAATGTGAAGAAGTTGACGAGGAAAAAGAAGAAGAAGAGTATAATAAAGAACTGGACGGTAAAAGTAACGATGACAATTACCATAAAATTTGACAATGAAAATGACAAGAAAAAATATGAAGAATAAGAAAACATTGATTAAAAAACATGAAAACATAGGTGGTAGCGATCAATTAAATATGAAAAACGAGATAAATTCATGATCATAAAATTGTTTTGTTTTTTTGGTGGTCAAAGAAATGGTTTAGGATATGTGAGGTCACCAGTTTGATTCGCCTCACCTGGACGTCGAGTTAAATTCATGATTTTTTTGATCAGATTTGATTTTATAACACAACTGATTTTTATATTTTTTAAAATTGTGTATCTGAAATTTATTTTTTCCCCTTCATACTAATTTAAATTTTTATAAGATAATATTTCATCAAAGGTCATCAATCATATATAATTTTCATCAAGATATATCAAAACCTGGTTAATTTTATATATTAAAACATGTTTATAAAATTTTATAAACCTAGTTCTTGGTAACCCACACGTTTAATCATTTAAAAACATGTTTAAATTACCCACATGTTTTAAACATGTAAATATAAAACATGATTAATCATGTTACCATGTAATATATAAGTAGGTCATCAATCATATTATTTTATATTTACATTTTTCTTATTTCCATCCCCTTTTTAATAAAAGAGAAGTACACAACGTTGTTTCGGTAGACTTTATAATTTTAATAAATGGTTACAAATAGGTTATACATAAGTTATAAATTAATCCGTATATTAATTAATTGGTTACAAGTTGATAGTTCATATATTAATAGTAACAGATAAAACCTTAATTGTAACCGAAAATCTTAAACGGGATATTCCAAATCTGACCTAACACCCTTCCAAGCTTTTAATATAAATCAATGTATTTAAAACCGGACCGGAAGATGAACCGGAAGTCTTTCGGGTCACTGGGTCAACAAGTTGGACCGATTGAATTACGGGTCAATTAGTTTATTAGTTTGATTACATTTTATGAATATAACATCTACTTTTCTATAAACATATGAACAAAACATACATAATTAAGTAGTAAACAACAAAAATTAAACTTTTAAATGATTAGATAAAATAACTAACTGATTCTTTTATAAATAACAACATTTATTTATAATTTGGTTTAAGTTTAAAGTGCCAAAATAAAATATTTAATTTGAGACCGACAACCCGATCTGACCCGCTGGTTCAAGCACCGGTTCACGGGTTTTTAGCGGGTTTTTAGCGGGTTTTATTTGTTAGGTTTTTAGAGGTTACTCGGACCGGAATACCTATCGGATTGTGGTTGGATCGAACCGACCGGCCGGTCTGGTCCTGGTTGAAAAACATTGATATAAATCATTCAAATCTCCATTCACCAAAATACATCTCTCATATTCATACAAAAAACAAAAATAATAACAATCGTTTCTCAATTTACAATGCTACACGTCTTATAAATTATATTTTATTTTAAAATTAAAATGCAGATAAAATGAATTTTAACCCGTGCTCTAGCACGGGTCCAAATCTAGTGTGTTATTATAACGTTTACATTAATTTTATTTCTGTAATTATTGTTTTTCCATGATTAATCACCGAAACTTTATGTTAATATAGCTTCTATACTAAATAAAAATAGAAGCTATAAGCTCCTAAAACTGTCCAATAGAAATTTGACATATCAACATTGAACATTTTTAAAATCACAATAGTTTTCTATATTAAGATTTTTTGTAAAAATGGAAAAACAATAATTAGCTTATCATCTGATGGAAAGAGTTATGCGTGTTACTTCCTAGCGAAGAAACTGCTGGAAAGTAGTGCAATTTTTGCTAAGTATGGAACATGAACAGTTCCAAGATGGGTTATTGAGGGCATCTTTATGAGGTTGTAAGGATGTTCAATCGAGCTGAAAATTTCTAGAGAGACTCGTGGTACTATAAGCTCCATAATCAACAGTGGAATTGCAAATTGAATTGTTAGTTTGTGTTTTATTCGAGGGTTGTTATGGAGGCATTGTATATATGGAATGTACAATGACAAGTTGTATTGTGGGTTGGGCAAACAATCTCGGGTTGAGCTGAAACCTTTTTGGTGAATAATAATCTTCTTACTTTGTCTTGCATTGTCCGTGATTATAATAATCTTCTTACTTTGATTAGAAGGATGTTAGCTTTCATTGCTTTCAAAGACCAAGTTACGGTTTCGTTTTTTCATTAGTAGGATATCGAGGATTTAACACAACAAAAAAAAATTCACTGCAAAGGGATCTTGATGCTTCACGTGCGCTGGCAGAATCCTTAGCATCAGAGAGTTCTTCAATGACAGACACTTATAACGAGCATATATGTCATGCAACCTTGTGGCATCCTCGAGATAAAAATAGAATATCATAAGGGTGAGAAATTACAATACTATCAATTCAGTAATTGAAAAATAACTTGAAAACCAAAGAACATAAACAAATGGTAGAGAGATGATAAGATAATTTATGTGTGAGATTTATGAAGTTTTATAAAATAATTATAAGGTTTTACATTGTAATTTTGTATACTTTTATAACATACATATTTTTTTAGGTTTCTGATTTTTAGAGCATTTTTGAAAGAAAAAAAATCAGGAGAGGGCATGTTTGAAAGCAGATATTGGAAAAGAGTTATTACTCAAAAAATCACAAAATATAGTATGAAAAATTTGATTTTTTTTTGTTATTTATTAGATGTATGTTATCAGTTATCACCAACACCAGTTTACATAAAACAATATTTTAAATAATTGTATGTAACTTTTACTTTTGCTTTCTTATTTTTTTTTTCTTTTCTAAAACCAACATAAATGATGCTTAATATAAATAAATGAACAGTTGTCTTAAAAAAAGTAAAAACCAATACGTTATAATACTTTTGCATACTATCTATCATTGTATAGCTATTTAAATGATTTTTAAGTCTAAAACATTCTTATGATAATCTATAAAAGCATACCCGCGTGTAGCGGGGATTAATAACCTATAGAAAACCCAACTAAGCTTGATTAAAATCAATTTATTTGATTCATGATTTTTAAGTTAAATTAAGTTAAATTAATGATTCTTTTAATCAGATTTAATTTTTTAACACAACTGATTTTAATATTTTTTAAAAATTGTGTGTCTGAAATAAAAGTTTTGTTTTAATATTAATTTAATTTTTTCTATAAGATAATATTATATAACTGTCATCAATCATATATAATTTCAAACCTAGTCATGTTTCTAAAAATTATATAAGTATGATTTTGAGTTTCAATTCTTTTAACTTTGAGTTAAGTATTTAGAAATTATAATTTGGATCATGTTTAAATATTATAGAAGAATATAGATATTTTCAAAATGTGTAGTTATTTAAATTCGATAATAAATAGAACATCTATTTTTATCAGGGTAGCCATTTTGTTTCTGAGAGGAATACTAGTAAAAATCTATTACTCGTGAAAGTCTTGTAGGGTAATGTAAGGCATATCCCAAAATTCAAAGGACACTCGCTTGCTCTCTACATATCGTTTCTTTTCATTTTATTTTTAATTATAAGTTCAGTTGTTAAGTTTGACAAAAAAAAAAAGAGTTCAGTTGTTAAGAAAAAATATACGTATGTTATAATTATTACCTAAAGCAACATTCAAATAAAAATAAAAATAAAAATGTTTGCCAAACCATGTAAATGGTCGTCTAGTGGGTTTTTACTGTTTAGAGTACTAACTAGTTAACAACCCATACTATGTTGCAGAATAAATCTATTCAACTAAAATTATTAATAGTAAAATTATTATTTGGGATCTAAGGTGTCAAAATAATAATTTTACTCATAACGGTTTTTGTTTTAATCAAATTTTGATATAATTATTTTGTGTAAAAATATGTGTCACCCGTGAAATATGGAAAACAATTTAAACCTGATGGCAAAGTTTTGAGAAAATGTTATCAGTTATGGTAATCTGTGTTTTTGTGTTTTTAAAAATCAAATTCATATATTTTATATTTCACGTTATTATCTACATTGATATGCCATTAAATAGATAAGACAATGTTTTAAGACTAACCAATGTTTAAAAATACCATAATGAAAACTAGTAATCCAAGAGAGAGAAAAAAAAATGGCGATTTCGAGTACGGCAGCGCAGGACACAACTATGGTGGATCTCGGGGGGAAGGATCCTCCGCTGGGGGATCCACCGGATGCTGGNCTCTTCTTCCATTGTTGAGTACTAGATCTTCCAACATGACTTCGATCTCTTTTTCCTCCAACTCCAACTAAACCATGCTTCTTACCAAGAGTAACATTAACCTGTTCTAGTTGATGAACAATTGTAGAACCTGTTAACGTCACTGGTGGTGATCTGGTTTCGATATATCCGTCAAAATTAGTTATATTTTGACGAAAATCATGATCTTGAGGAAGAAAGCGACGATCCTCCGCTGGGGGATCCACCGGATGCTGGGGGCTCATGGGTGAATAAGGTGAAGGGTGGTTTTGGAAGAGGTCGGTTGGTACCGGAGTCAGTGCTGGACGGGGCGTTTGTGGATGCAAGAGTGAATCTGGCCTTTCCGGATGGAGAGGATGGAGAACCCGTTATCACTATTGAGAAAGTAATGGATGTAATGGAAAGATTATGGAAGCAATGCATGATTGTAAAGGTGCTTGGACGTCATGTTTCAATCTCGGTTTTAAACAGGAAGTTGCGTGAGATGTGGAAGCCACATGGGGAGATGCATGTGTTTGATTTACCGAGACAGTTTTTCATGGTACGCTTTGAGAAAGAAGAGGAGTATTTAGCGGGGTTGACTGGAGGACCATGGAAAGCTTTTGGCAGTTACCTTCAGGCACAAGCATGGTCTCCGGAGTTTGATCCGGTGAGGGATGATATCACAACGACGCCTGTTTGGATCCGGCTGTCTGATATTCCTGTTACTTTTTACCATGACCGTATTTATATGGGGATTTCTCGGGGGTTGGGTCACCCCATTCGGGTGGATCCCACTACGCTGAGTTGTGACCGAGCACGGTTTGCACGAGTCTGTGTGGAGGTGGATATTCGGAGACCACTAAAGGGATCGATGATGGTGAATGGAGAAAGGTATTTTGTGTCGTATGAGGGACTGAGTAACATTTGCTCAGGTTGTGGTGTATACGGGCATCTCGTCCACTCATGTCCCCGACGAACGATCGAGAAGGAGGTAGCAGTCTAGTCCGTCTCTACTGAGGTCACTATGAGTGGCACGGAAAACCAGGCGGTGGACGGTTTTACTAAGGTTTGGAAGGGAGGTCGGCGAGCAAAGTCTCCACCGGGGACGGTTGTTTTTACAGCGGGTAGTTCGAAGGAAACTGGCCGTAATCTTCTGGAGATCTTGCCAAATAATACGGGGAATATTCTTGTTTCCAATAAAATTGGCGGATTGATGGATACCGAGATCCTGGCTGATTCTGTGCGTGAGAAGATCCAGATTAATTCAAATAAGGAAAACGAAATTTTGCCTTCACGAGTGCAAGGTGGCCAGCGTGATAAACACGGTAAGGATGTTCGTGTGAATATGGAAGGTGGGAAAGGAAATGGGTTTGGTCGTCGTGGGCCTCCGGAGAAGAAAGCCCAAAAGGTGCAGGGGGTTGCTAATGGGCCCAAAAATAATTCGGGTAGGTCCAATAAGCCTGGGCGAGGATTGATTTTTGGCTCTCGAACTGAAGAGGCGTCGTTACCCACGACTGGTAAACGACTCCGTGTCGAATTGGAAACTGTCGGTAGAGCTGGCGGAGCTTTCTCCTCCGGTGGGAATGTTACGGAGTGTGAGCCAAGGGGAGGGGAGACGAATGGTCTACAGTCCTCGGGAAACACCTTGATTGGCGGTGACGATGAGTCGCGGTCTGCGGATCAGATAGTTCGAGTGGGGGTGGACTGGTGGTCCCTATGGCCTAGCGATTTTCCCCGGTGATTCTTTTTACGCCTTATAAATTCATAATGAGTTGTTTGTTTTGGAATTGCCGGAGGGTGAATAACCCTAATTTCCGCCAATCCATACGCTATATGTTGAAGAAGCATAATACGGATCTGTTAGCAGTTTTTGAGACTCATGCTGGTGGGGATACTGCTAGTCGTATTTGTAGAGGTTTGGGATTTGATCATTGTTTTAAAGTGGATGCATCTGGTCAGAGTGGGGGACTGTGCTTACTATGGAGAAGCGAGGTTGGGACAGTGGATATTGTTGCCTCGGATACACAATTCATCCATGCTCGTGTGGTGAATGGAGAGGATGTGTTGAACGTTATTGCAGTGTATGCAGCACCTACAGTCACTAGAAGGAGTGGACTATGGAGCAAACTTAGTGATGCTTTAGGCAGGATTAACGGACCTGTTATAGTAGGAGGGGATTTCAATACTATAGTTCGTCTGGATGAGCGGTCGGGTGGTAATGGACAATTGTCAGCGGACTGTTTATTGTTTGGAGACTGGATAAACGCTGAATCTCTTATCGATATGGGGTTTAGAGGCAATAAGTTTACATGGAGAAGAGGGAAGGTAGTACAGAACTTTGTTGCCAAACGACTTGATAGGATCCTGTGTAATCCTCAGGCACGTCTCATGTGGCAGGATGCGATTGTCTCCCACTTGCAGTTTATGGCTTCGGATCATGCTCCTCTTTATGTTCAACTAAGTCCTGCGGTTGTGAGGGATCCGACACGGAGACCATTCCGCTTTGAAGCAGCCTGGTTGAGCAATGCGAGTTTTAAGGAACTGTTGGCGATGTCTTGGCGCAGGGATATCATGACAACAGAAGCTCTCACTGCATTACGTCTAGTTCTAAAGAAATGGAACAAATAAGTATTTGGTGATGTGAATCGAAGGAAGGAAAAACTTTTAAAGGAGGTTCAGGAAGTTCAGGACATCTTAGATGTCACGCAAACTGATGTGTTATTAAGCAAGGAAGAGGAGTTGATCCGGGAACTCGAGTTGGTGTTAGAGCAAGAGGAGGTAATCTGGTTTCAGAAGTCAAGAGAGAAATGGTTCACCTTGGGGGATCGGAGGAGCTGGCCGGGATATGCAGCGATTGATATCAGTGGAAAGTGGTATTAAAACAACGACGGACCTGGGTAAGTATCTCAGGATGCCGGTTTTATAGAAGAGGTTGAGTAAGAATATGTTTGGGGAAGTTCTGGAGCGGGTATCCTCGAAGTTAGCAGGGTGGAAGGAAAGATGTCTGAGTTTTGCGGGTCGACTTACTTTGACGAGAGCTGTTTTGGGTGCAATTCCACTTCATATAATGAGTGTTATCTCTCTACCAAAATCGTTATTGTATGAGTTGGAGAAGGTGTCACGTTCCTTTCTTTGAGGTAGCACACCGGAGAAACGAAAACAACATCTTGTCGCCTAGGATAGGGTTTGTGCCTTTAAGGGTGAAGGAGGACTAGGCATTAAGCGGCCTCAGGATATGAATAAAGCGCTGCTCGCTAAAGTGGGGTGGAGGTTACTGGGTGATCAAGACAGTCTTTGGGCGCGTGTGCTTCGACGCAAATACCGCGTGGGGGACCTTCGGGTGGTGGACTGGTTGAAACCAAAAGGGGTTTGGTCTTCCACTTGGAGAAGTATAGCAACTGGTATTAGAGAAGTGATTTTACCAGGTCATGGTTGGGTTGTAGGGGATGGACGACAAATTCGCTCCTGGAAGGACAAGTGGCTGTTGGAAGAGCCTATCATTAATAGAACACAGAATGGGGTCACGGAGAGCAGAATAAATGAGTTGGCAAGTGACCTATGGGAAGATGGGATGAGTTGGAGGATGGACAGGATAACACCATGGGTTTTGGAGGATGTCAGGTTGAGACTCGGGGCTGTGGTTTTGGACACATTTTCTGGAGCTCGAGATAGACTCTCATGGCCAGGGACGGCGACTGGATAATTTACAGTAAAGTCGTCGTATGCTATGCTCACTCAGAATTCGTGTGAGGGTCCCCAACTTGATCGTTTTTGGTCTTGTGTTTGGGGTGTGGTGGCTCCGGAGCGGGTGAAGATTTTTCTGTGGTTGGTTGGACATCATGCTCTAATGTCGAATTCTGAGAGGTTTCGTCGACATTTATATGTCTCCTCGTTGTGTGAAGTTTGTAAAAGTGGAGAGGAAACCATACTTTACATATTGCGGGATTGTCCGGCGATGAGTGGAGTTTGGAGACGGCTGGTACCAAGTCAGAAACTGTCTTGGTTTTTCTCTGCGTCTTTACTTGAATGGTTGTTTGCGAACTTGAATGCGGAGACATGGTCAAGGGCAGTGACGTGGCCTACTTTGTTTAGTATTGCGGCTTGGTAGGGGTGGAAGTGGCGATGTGGGAATTTGTTTGGGGTGCAGGGTAAATGCAGGGATAGGGTCAAGTTCCTGAAGGACTTGGCTAAGGAGGTAGAACTTGCGCACAGAGCTAGGCGGTTGTTAGGATCGCTGCCGGTTAGGGAGGAGAGGTTAATAGGTTGGTCTTGTCCACCGAGGGGATGGTGGAAAATGAATACTGACGGTGCTTCAAGAGGGAACCCGAGTTTAGCAACTGCAGGTGGTGTGTTGCGGGATGAAACAGGGGTTTGGAAGGCGGGTTTCTCCCTCAACATTGGTATTTGCTCAGCTCCGATGGCAGAACTATGGGATGTCTACTATGGTCTGTGTGTGGCATGGGATAATCGAGTTGAGCGGTTGGAGTTGGAGGTGGATAGTAAGATAGTGGTCGGGTTTTTAAAGACAGGGATTAGTGTGACTCATCCGCTGTCGTTCCTAGTACGGCTGTGCCATGGCTTCATATCAAGGGACTGGATGGTCCGAGTTACTCATGTGCATAGAGAAGCTAACCGTCTTGCTGACGGTTTAGCCTCCTATGCTTTTTCTTTACAGCTTGGTTATCATTTGTTTGTAGTTGCTCCGCCTTGTGTTGTGGTTTTGGTTTCGAAAGACAGTAGTGGGTTTGTTACGCCACGGTCTGTTTATATTTGAGTTCTATTTTTGTTTAATAAATCAGGGGACTCTATTCCCTCTGTTCTACCAAAAAAAATGTTTAGAAATACCATGAGAAATACGTATAAAAATGGTAAATAATAATAAAAAGTGTAATAGTGGTGAAAATTTATAGGGAAAAATGAAAGTCTGGTCAGGGTTTTCAAAAAGTTCAATACCATGTTAAGATAGTTGAATCACCATTTATTATTAAATTATTAAAAAGTTAATATTGTATTATTATGATTATTGTAGAAGTTATTTTTGATAAAATTTTAAATATATTAGAATAGTCATTGGAATTGTTAAATAGGAGACATATTTTTGTTTTTTCAAAATTTTTAATTGGTGAATAAATTTTAAATTGTTTACAAAATTTTATTTATTTTTAAGATTATTGTGATAATTAATTTTTAAAATATATTTGAATAGTCATCAGATTTTTTTAAGTGAGAGAATAAGTTTTGCATCTCAAAAAGTTAAATAGATGAATAAGTTTTTAAATAGTTTATGAAATGTACATTTCATTACATGTAATATACTTTTAATAATTAAATATGTTATGAAAATGAGAATTAAATAATTAACTATATTTTCGGGTTTTAATAGTTAATTAAGTCTTTCATTTTAATAATCTAATAAAAAGAAACATTACCTTAGATATTCTAATGGTATATTTATGTAAATAATAATGAAACAAACAGTTCCTTATATATTTTAATGGCACATTTAATAAATCGAAAGAATTGTTTTTGTAAATATGTTTATCTTGAAATGCTTAACTGCAATTAAAACTTCAAATCGCTCTGGCGACGACAAATCAGCATTTTCAACAAAATGCTTCCCTATTAATATATAGGGGATGAGGGAAAACAGCTAAAACCAACCCCAACTATTTGTCAAACGTTTTTTTATACCTAAACTCTAACACCCTGCAAATAACAACTTGAACTGTATTAAAATTCAAATTTGCCACCTAAACTATATAAAATGTTGTTAATTCCAACCTCTGTTTAAACAGTGTCAAATCAGAGTTTGATGATGTTGAGTCAGACGGTTCGTGACTTTAATGTAGCACTGGGACTTACCAAAACGTCGTTTTCGTCATTTTTGAATATTTTGTACCAAGAAATGACCAAAAATGAAGTCTCACAACGCACCCGAAAATGGACTCCAATACTCTATTTTTTGTCAAACACTTTGTTTCTTGCCACAATACACCTAAAAATGACCAAAACAACTTAGTTTTGGTCATTTCCAGTGCCATGTGGATGTCACAGATCGTTTGACTCAATATCATTAAACTCTGGTTTAACACTGTTCGAACAAAGGTTAAAATTGACAACATTTTATATAGTTTAGGTAGCAAATTAGAATTTTAATACAGTTCAGGTTGTTATTTGCAGAGTATTGAAGTTTATGTATAAAAAAATGTTTGGCAAATAGTTGGGGTTGATTTTGGCCATTTTCCCGTACTAATGATCACTGTACAACCATATTTGGGAGGGATTGTTTACATCTTAAATGTGGTATAATTAACTGTTTGTCATGTTCCCAGACAGAAATTACGGGTCTAAATGTCATAAATTAAGAGATTAAGAATGACTTTATGTAGAATACTATAATTAAGCCAAATTAATTGCTAAAATGTATAACCAAGAGTCAATAGCTCAACTGGTAAAAATCTCTGGTAAAAGTCTAGAAGTTGTTAGTTCGAATGGCGTTTGGGACGAGACCAATATATTTGCATCTTTGCCGTCTAGACATGCCTTGTGTTCCTTACAGATTTCAAGATAATTTCATAATTTTTTAGTCCCTGACTTTGTTGGACACTTGAATTCTCTCCTTCAATAGTGGCAGGTAGCCTTGTGAAATGAACCCACACACAAGATCTTGGCATGACCATCCTCTGAGTTTTAGGTTGTTCAGAACCATCTCCACCTTCATGATTTTTGTTTTCTTTTTTCCCATTGATTTGCTTCGGTAGTCTGAAACCCTTCTCCTTGGCCATCAAACTCAAAACCATCTGCATCATTGTCTATGTCATGTTGATGTGGAGATGATGAATCCATATGCAAATTGTTAAAAAAAAAAATAAGTTAGTAAAATGATCTTACCATCAACAGATCATAAATGTTAAAAGAGATCATCACAACACAAATGCTAAAACAGAACATAACTATTGAAGCTAAAACAGAAACTATTACCATCAATCACACAAAAAAAACCACCATTGAAGCTAAACTAGAACCTTTTGGCAGCTCAATCACGCTTTACTCAACATTACAAGAGAAGAACACATATAACTTCAAATAAAACATGAAGCTAAACTAAAACAGAACCCAATCAAAACAAACAAGTGAAGAACCTGTGATTTAAACAAGATACAACAAAAATTGAAACGGAGGAGAAGTCACATACAAAAACTGAAACAAGTTACAACAAAAATTACCTGTGATTGTCTCCGTGAAGTCGCAAACAAAGGAGAAGAGCTTAGGTTATCCAGCTTGATAAATGGGGATAGAATCAAGATAAATAGGGTTTATAGAATCTCAAAACTGGAAAACGAACCGGTGGTGATAGGTGAAAGCAACAAAATGATTCACTTTTAGGGTTAGAGTCATTAGGAGTAGGGTTATACGAAAGGGTTCTCAGGTAATCGGGTTTTGATTGATTTCGTGTAATACCTGATCGAGTTTGGGTATCCGAAGTACAGAAATCCTAGACCCATTCGAGTATTCTCCTGACTCTATTGGATGCAGGTTTGGTTTGGGTTTTGCCGATTGGATTCGGGTTCGGATTTTGGATCCAAGTATTTTGCCCAGGGCTAGGTAAGCAGCCTAACCATTAAAATACCTTGTAATCAGTGTGACACATGATGTATAAAACAAAACCTTAAGTAAAAGCCCAAAAGTTATAAACTAAAAAGCTCACAAGTGAAGATGTGTTGCGTTATTGCCTAGCGCCTGGTGTACATCTTAGGAATATATATATACTAGATTAGGATCCGCGGTACACCGCGGGGCGAAATTATTTATAACTAAAATATTTAAATTATAAGTTGTATTTGTTGGTTATATATGTTATCATTTTGGTCTCTTTTATAATATGACTCTGAACAATTGTGCAATTTTTTTAGACGATGTGAGATATTGTACCCGTATTTTTTTATTCATCTATTGAGTAATATATGTTCGTTTTAAAAATTTTGTATTACATCACATGCAGAAAAAATCACAATTTTTATTAACTAAATGTATTATAGAATAATTCAAGATAATTTAAATATAAATTCAAATAAAAATGAAAGAGAATCATATATTTATGTTTAAATGAGCTAGAAAGATTTCTTTATTTTTTAAAATCTTACCTATAATTAATTTTGAAGTTTTGGTAACTAATATTAAAGTCAATGCATTAAATGTAAAAACTTTCCAAAAAATATTTTTGAGCAAAAACTGCTGCAAAAATACTAGTATAGATATATATATATATATATTTCTCTTTTTGCTAAATTTGTAAATATTTCATTGAAATTGAGAAAATTTTAGGTTACAATCCAAATAATTGAAACCTATAGATATGGTTTCATGACAAAAAAAAAGTTAAAAACATGAAAGCATAATACGGTAATTAAACCAAATTTTCGGTCCATCTACTCAACGAAGCCAGGAAGCTGTGGAAATAAGATGAAGCAATGATGCTTATGTTGTCCTTCCCGAATGAGTTTGGTGCAGATTGTAAGACACCTCGATATGACTAATAACTAGCTATAGAAACCTTTCACAAGAGGCTCGAGACCATGCCGTCAACAATAAAACTCCAAATCATCGATCACAAACTTTCCCTCTGTTATGTGAGATCGATTCTTTGTTTCACTCCATGAGCTTTCTCTGAACAAAACCTCACACACTAAATAAAGCAAAAGGTGCAAGCTCTCTCTAACCAAGTTCATCCTCGAAGTCAGAAACTCAGAGCAAAATAATACCATTCAATACTACACCAGAAGCCGATAGCCCTACTAGCTTCTCTATAGCACAAAAAGATGCAAGGAAGAGGCGAGTACGCAAAGCATGTGCAAACTTCAAACATAGGCAATAACCATAGGAAGCCACAACATAAACATGCCTTGTACCAAACCAAGTAAATTGGTATACCTACGGAGTTCTCAAAAGAAGAGAAAAGAAAGCTATCACCGATAACTAA
>NC_025686.1:3332176-3343913 GCF_000633955.1 Camelina sativa
GCTCCTAATAATCCTGCTACTGTCCTCAAGCAGAAGATGCCATAAGAGACATCATTCTCCTAAGTCAAGACTCACAAAACGATGAGGTAAAACGCAACCAAATAGTAGCCATGCTATGAAAACCTATGTGAAGGAGGACCAGAAATGAGAGGCCAAGGCATCATAAACTGAATATAGTCGATGAACAACACCAACCAAGGCATCTAATCATCCACAGAGCCAAAGAAAGCCTCCCAAATCAAACTCCAACACACGAATTCGACACGAACGGAGTAGACAGAAGCTTCAAGCGTGTGGCACACTACAAGAAAACCTGGGTTTAGCGACTCTCCAATAATAGTTGCTAAACAGTCGCAAACACCTACTTTGCGACTAATAAACGACTATTTCATATGGTCGCTAAAAAATGGTTGCAAAATTTATGTGTCTCAAAATGGTCGCAAATTTACGACTGAATATGACGCCGTTATATACTCGCCAATAAGCGACTCTTTACAGACTCTTTATATTAAGAATCTTCGATCGTAGACGTAGTTACAAGTTAGTCGCAAGTTAGTGATTAAATTGTGTGACCATTTTAAGACTCCTTAGCTGTCGTCGCAAAATAGTCCTTGTATATTAGTAACCATTTTGCCACTAATCTGAAAGTTTCACAGAAATAAACCCATAATGAGAAAATAGACGGCTCCGGGAAAGTATCAAACCCCAGCTCAGGTTTGGGTTGGTGCTGCTGTAATGGCGATGATCAGACTTTATATTTGGGTGTTAGATGTTTTAGATTACAATCATAAGAAAGTGGATTCCTCTAAATCTTCTTTCTATGTACAATACTTCAAATCTCACACTCGGTCCAGCCACATAAAAGCTTCAACTCGATCGAATATCCTTACGACCTTTAAAAGATGCCCTCAATAACCCATCTTAGAACTGTTCATGTTTCTTAGCATAAATTGCACCACTTTCCATCAGTTACTTGGCCAGAGAGTAACACACAAAAATCTTTGAGTTTAATTCTTATTAAAGCTTTCACAGTTTCTATGGATTCACATAACCTTTGTCTTCATCTTCCTTTCACTTTTTTTCTCTTCTTCCCCTTTTCCTTTCCAGATCTAACCTATCTTAGCTCCTCCACCACACTTGCCATAACCACCTGGCATATTTTTAAACTTTTTTATGGTTAAAAATTAATGAAATTTATACTTTTTTATAGAGTTTTAAATATTCAAACTTTCGATGGAGTTTAAATATTTATATTATTTTTAAAAATTTTGTCAGATTTAAATATTAGAAATATTTAAACTTTTTAAAAGTTTCAATATTTATAATATTTTAAACTCTTTTAAATTTTAAAATTTTAATATGTTCTTTAAAAGCTAAAAACTTTTAAAGTTCCAATATTTATAATATTTTAAACTTTTAAAAATTTTAAATATTATAACATATTGAAAATTTTGAAAAGTTTTAATTTGCTAAAAAAAAAACCCGGATTAAACCGAATAAAATTTTAAAATTTGTAGGCATGATAAACCAAGCTTCATGCTCATTCATAGTTGGAAGCATTAGTCTTATTTATAATGGTTTGGAACAATTGTCTAAACTTTTTTTAGCCGATGTGGGACGATGCACATAGTTTTTTTCTTTCCTTAAATTTAAATTTTTCCTTTTCCCTAAAAAATCTTAACAATATAGAAAACTATCATATTTTAATAAAATATTAATTAGTGAGATGTCTAATCCCTATTGGATGTTTAAAATAGAAAACTATTGATTTTAAAAAAAAAATATTAAATAATGACATGCCTAATCATGATTGGTTTTTTGAAATTCTATGTGGACAGCCTTAGGAGCTTATAGCTACTACTTTTATTAGTATAGACTAGGTTATTAATCCATGCTAAGTGCGGATATGCTTGTATGGATTATCTTGAGAATGTTTTAGACTTAAAAATCATTTAAATAGCTATACAATGACAGATAGTATGCAAAAGTATAATAACGTATTGATTTTTTTTTTTTAACACAAATGTTTTTTTTTTTTTTTTTGCTTTTAACACAAATGTTCATTTACTTATATTAAGCATCATTTATGTTCTATAAACGGGTGTATGGTGATATCTGATAACATACGTCTAATAAATAAATAAAAAAACAAATTTTTCATACTATAATTTTTGTTATTTTAAGTAATAACTCTTTTTCAATATCTGCTTTCAAACATGCCCTCTCCTAATTTTTTTCTTTCAAAAATGCTCTAAAAGTCAGAGACCTAAAAAAATATGTGTGATATAAAAGCATACAAAATTACAATGTAAAACTTTATAATTATTTTATAAAACTTTATAAATCTCACACATAAATTATCTTATCATATCGCTACCATTTGTTTATGTTCTTTGGTTTTCAAGTTATTTTTTCAATTACTGAATTGATAGTATTGTAATTTCTCACTCTTAATTGATATATTTTTTTATCTCTAGGATAGTAGGATGCCACAAGGTATGTACATATATGCTCGTTATAAGTGTTTGTTATCGAAGAATTTTTTAATGCTAAGGATTCTGCCAGCGCACATGCAGCATCAAGATCCCTTTGCAGTGAAATTTTTTCTTGAGTTAAATCCTCAATATGCTATTAATGAAAAATGAAACCGTGGCTCAGAAATTTTATAGGCAATGCAACGGAAAGAGTGAAAGCAATGAAAGCTAACATCCTCCTAAAGTCCTAATCAAAGTAAGAAGATTATTATAATCAAGGACCAATGCAAGACAAAGTAAGAAGATTACTATTCACCAAAAAGGTTTCAGATCAACCCGAGATTGTTTGCCCAACTCACAATACAACTTGTCATTGTTCATTCCATATATACAAAGCCTCTATAACAACCCTCTAATAAAACACAAACTAACAAATCAATTTGCAATTCCACCGTTGATTATGGAGCTTATATTAGCACGAGTCTCTCCACAAATTTTCAGCTCGATCGAACATCCTTACAACCTTATAAAGATGCCCTCAATAACCCATCTTGAAACTGTTCATGTTCCATACTTGGCAAAAATTGCACCACTTTCCAGCAGTTTCTTCGCCAGGAAGTAACACGCATAACTCCTTAAGTTTAATGCCTATTGAGGTTCTTGGCTTGTTGGATATCATGCCGGTATATCTACATTTCCCAAAAAACATCATATCTGGCACCGGCTAACCCCTAAATTTGGCTACTCAACACAACCTTTATCTCCATCATCCTTTCACTTTCTTTCTCTTCTTCCTCTTTCCCTTCTCAGATCAGTCAGATCTAACCTGTCTTGGCTCCACCACCACCATCAAAACTTGCCACAACCAAGACATGAGTCACATACCCGCTAATGGTTTTCACCACCTCTGCCCCGTCTCTCTGTCGACTTCATCACGATTTAGTCTTTTCTTCACATAATCTCAACCAAGGAGCATAATAGTCCTCGCTCTCTGCTCACGTCTCTCTCTACTAATCCATGTCATTTGTTTCTTTTTTTTTCATTCGACGGAGTCTGATGGAGAACAAACTCAATNTATCGCTACCATTTGTTTATGTTCTTTGGTTTTCAAGTTATTTTTTCAATTACTGAATTGATAGTATTGTAATTTCTCACTCTTAATTGATATATTTTTTTATCTCTAGGATAGTAGGATGCCACAAGGTATGTACATATATGCTCGTTATAAGTGTTTGTTATCGAAGAATTTTTTAATGCTAAGGATTCTGCCAGCGCACATGCAGCATCAAGATCCCTTTGCAGTGAAATTTTTTCTTGAGTTAAATCCTCAATATGCTATTAATGAAAAATGAAACCGTGGCTCAGAAATTTTATAGGCAATGCAACGGAAAGAGTGAAAGCAATGAAAGCTAACATCCTCCTAAAGTCCTAATCAAAGTAAGAAGATTATTATAATCAAGGACCAATGCAAGACAAAGTAAGAAGATTACTATTCACCAAAAAGGTTTCAGATCAACCCGAGATTGTTTGCCCAACTCACAATACAACTTGTCATTGTTCATTCCATATATACAAAGCCTCTATAACAACCCTCTAATAAAACACAAACTAACAAATCAATTTGCAATTCCACCGTTGATTATGGAGCTTATATTAGCACGAGTCTCTCCACAAATTTTCAGCTCGATCGAACATCCTTACAACCTTATAAAGATGCCCTCAATAACCCATCTTGAAACTGTTCATGTTCCATACTTGGCAAAAATTGCACCACTTTCCAGCAGTTTCTTCGCCAGGAAGTAACACGCATAACTCCTTAAGTTTAATGCCTATTGAGGTTCTTGGCTTGTTGGATATCATGCCGGTATATCTACATTTCCCAAAAAACATCATATCTGGCACCGGCTAACCCCTAAATTTGGCTACTCAACACAACCTTTATCTCCATCATCCTTTCACTTTCTTTCTCTTCTTCCTCTTTCCCTTCTCAGATCAGTCAGATCTAACCTGTCTTGGCTCCACCACCACCATCAAAACTTGCCACAACCAAGACATGAGTCACATACCCGCTAATGGTTTTCACCACCTCTGCCCCGTCTCTCTGTCGACTTCATCACGATTTAGTCTTTTCTTCACATAATCTCAACCAAGGAGCATAATAGTCCTCGCTCTCTGCTCACGTCTCTCTCTACTAATCCATGTCATTTGTTTCTTTTTTTTTCATTCGACGGAGTCTGATGGAGAACAAACTCAATATAACGGCAACGACGGCAACAACGCAACATACAACAACGGTTCAAAATCCCATATGTCACGATGGATACAATTTCGATGACTCTGCCACAACTATAATATCAAGTTACAAAGACTTAGGGTTGCACATAACAATAGTTTATACAGAAGCACATAACAACTTTTATTTATTAAATAAACATCACAACTATCAATATGCACTTTTCACATATTGACTACAAATCAAGTAATTAAGGAGAAGATTACAATATTGTTCCATGACCTTTAAAATACACAAAACCTAATTGTAATCTTAGAACCTTGAATCATAATACCAAAATAGTAGACTGTAGTCGTATTATATAGAGATTACATGTTAATCACATGAACTAACCAACAAAAATTAAAAGGAAAAATCCACCCATTAAATAATAAAAACAAATATGTTACAGTGTAGAAGAGATCACCTGAAGGATGAATCCTAGCTTTTTTTTCAAGATCACGTGGAACGTAAAAGTAAAACATATATGTAAACCATGCATATATTTGTTTCTTTCTCTCTTGTTCGTTTTAGAAGCTAGCTAATATGATCACATATAAAAACATATAACAAATCATGAGAACTGAGAAGAGATGAGAGCATACCTTGGAAAATTATCCTAAAACATTGGATCCAATTTTCTGTCCGCAATAGAAAGCCGAGGTAGTTGGATAGATGGGTTCTTCAGAATGATCTTGTTTGCTGTCCGCAATAGAAAGCCGAGGTAGAGTAAATCACCCATCTCTAATATTAGTTCTTATGTGCCCCATTGTTAAATGTCACATTCTTGATTTGCTCTTTTTGTTGTATAGCAATATTGTTGATTTGCTGAAACGGAACAAANCCTTACAACCTTATAAAGATGCCCTCAATAACCCATCTTGAAACTGTTCATGTTCCATACTTGNGACATACCTGTGGAAAGTCATTTTGACGAGGTTTGATTTTGTTTCTCTCATGGGCTTCTGAAAACTTTGTTCATTTACTCATCTAAGATAACCTTGAGATGTCTCCGACTATGCTTGAAGTAAAACATTTTATGCTTGAAGTAAAACCCAACGTTCACATTTTATGCTTGAAGTAAAACNGGTTCTTGGCTTGTTGGATATCATGCCGGTATATCTACATTTCCCAAAAAACATCATATCTGGCACCGGCTAACCCCTAAATTTGGCTACTCAACACAANAGTCTGTAGCTAGTAGCTATCTTCTCTTTTACTATATTAGCCTTCAGTACTTTAAGCCTCTCAGTGATTTGCTGTTTTGGATCAGGTGTTTTGGGCAATCGCAGAGACAGAGCCAACCAAAGTGCAGCGAGGAATGGATTTGCTAAGATTATGAAAGAGGAGCTTGGGTTGGTTCCTTCAAGAAAATGTCTAGGTTTTCTCTTACACGCATGTGTTAATGCTAAGGACCGTCTATTGGTGTGGAAAGAGTACGAATCTGCAGCACTCCCTTCCAACGTCCTAAGCTTTTTGAGGTAAGCCACCCTCTTCCTCCTTATCTAGATTTAATTGGTTTCTCTGCTCAAGAACGACAGATTTAAGGAACAAAAATAGAAGATATGTATTGATATTGCAGAACACAAGAAAAAGACAAATCTTGTACTAATCATTGGCACACTCATAGTTTAATAATAGGGTTTTGGTTTACGGGTTGCATTAGTTTCAAGAGAATGCAGTTTATTCTGATAATTAGATCATCTGTTTCCTAAGGTTTCAAGGTTTCCAATATATCATTGGTTCTGGTTTATGGTTTGGCAGGATGTATCAGGTTCTACTAGCTGCAGGGGATTCAGAAGGTGCCAAGGCATTAGTATCAAAAATTCCAAAAGATGATATAGACGTACAACATATCATTGAAGAAAGCCAGTCTGTATTTTCTCAAGACCCAAAAAGAAGAAACCGAAAAAGAAATTGATTGTTTCCCCAACAAAGTAGTGTTTTGTACTAGAACTCGGATTTCATTCTTACTTGCTGGACTCTGCATAAGTCTTGATGCGTGAGAGGGAAAGGATGAGGGAGGGCCATTGTAGACAGTTAGTTTATGTGCAATATAAGATTGAGGGATACATGCAAGTGATAATATTCTTTCAAACTCCTCGAGGCCTTTTGCAATTTTATTTCTAATCAATCTTTGTAAAGAACATAAATATTTTAAAAAGAGTTATTCTGATACGTAATCATGTTTTAGGTCTGATTGTTTGAGCATAAGCTGAGATTCTGTTGAAACCCTAGGAATGTCTTTCAACGCCTCCATCATCATTTGTTGCTCCTCAAGATCGAAGATGTTTCTCAGGGAGACAACTGCATTCTTTAAACACATAGCGTTGGCTAGAACGTATTTCAAAAACTGTTCTTCTTCTACTCTTCCTCCATAATCTTTCCACTCAAAAGTCTCGAGCTGTGACGACAAGCATTCGGGAACAGAGCTCGGCTGGTTCCATGAAAGTGGGATATCATCTTGATCATGGGTACTTTCCTGTGATGTAAGGACCACTATAAATTAAACAAAAACATTCTTAACATTGTTAACATTTTTAACATTTTTAACATTTTTAACAGCTTACATAACAAATCGTAAGAGAATTTAGTTTTGGAGAATTTCCAAGTAAAAGTATAGTTGGTTCCATCCAGTCTGGTTTTTGGGGACATATCGTGCACTCTGTAAGCCAAGAAAATTTGGTGGTGCTACAACACACAACCTGTGATGAAAACAAAGCAAACCTATTCAAGTAAAGTATTATACAACAATGAAATCACAAGCAAAGAGAGAGAGAGAGAGAGAGAGAGAGAGAGAGAGAGAGAGAGAGAGAGAGAGAGAGATAGATACCAGTTCATCAGTCAATTGCAACACAAGACACAAGACAGTTGAGAGAGTTCCTAGAAACTTGTCATCAGGACAAGAATCAGATTCGATATATGCCGTATCAAGAGAAGACATATTGATCGAGCAAGAGTCTCCCGAAAAATCATAGATTCTAAAGAAGGATACGTCTGATGGAATGTCTATGACCAAGCACCTACCAGTAGTAGTATCTCCAACATCATTGTCGTCTGGCGTTGGTGTTGGCGAGCGTCTACAATTATCATAAGCTAAGGAGGATAAGCTAGGCAATTTCACAGTAAAGTTGGTCACATTGTCGCCCTTCTTGTTTCGTTTGACTTGCAGATCATCAAGAAGAGGACAGCTCGATAAGAGCCTAACCACGGAATCATCGTCTTTATACAACACATAGTGAAGGTAGAGGGTTGTCAGGGATGGCAAGGAAGCGGAAGAAGGAACATCCACGAGAATCTTGTCGGAGAGAGTCAGTGTCACGAGAGATTGGCAAGAGTAAAGGGTCTTGGGCAATATGGCTGGATCTGCGGACCAGAGGAGTTGGAGTTTCATCTCAAGCACCCAGCGATCAACAGCCTTTGCAACCAACTTCCCGACATCAGCATCGCTAGGACAACTTGGACCGAGTACAATACACAAGTTGGATATTACGGGTGCTCTGTGGAGTTGCAATGATTTCTCAAGAAACCGCCAGACGCTCTTTTTGCTTTCATCCTCCGCCTCCACTTTCTCATCATTATCATCACTACTGTCCACATGCTCATCATCATCGTCATCAATATGAGTGTCGACTCTCCAGTTAGCATACTTGTCCTCTTCAATGTCTTCGTACTCAAGTCTCTGTTTCATCGTCCAAACAGAGAGCCATCGTTTGGACAGAAACATGGTGGCCACGGCGTCTTTTGTCGGGACAAGATCCAAAATCATTACGAGCAAATCTTCTGGCAATGCACTAATCTTGTCTCCACAAACTATCTTTTGGTCTTGGATTCGTCTCACACCACAACAATTTGCGGTTTGTATCATCTTCACGAGGCAGAGAGCTCTAAGACCATTTTTACTCGAGAAACGGGTGAAGATTTCTCAGAAGATTAAAAATATATATTTTTATTATATTTATTCATTTTTTATTTATTTTTTAAAAGATGAACCAATGAGCAAATGACACATTTCTATTTCTGCCAAAGCAACGATTCTTCCAGTGCTTCCCTAAGCATCGATTCTTTCTGATTTCTCTTCTCTCTCTTCTTTTTATTACTAGGTGCTTCCCCACGCAACGCGTGGGTTGTGGTGTAGTTGGCACTTTTTTTTTTTTTGTCTTTTTCGTTTTCTCTTTTGTATTATTTCATTTTAATTAGGCATATACGGGCTTTGCCGTCACTTTTATTTATACACTATATGTTTATACCATTTCGTTCAGATGTGTATAATTGTGGCGTTTATTTTTTATGAATTATGAAGATGTTGTTTCTTGCTTTTGAGGATCCAATCTTATCATTGACTGATATTGTTTCCAATACATTTATTGTATTATAGATTTTCTAATTAACTGCTTATGTAAACCCTTCATACGTTGATGTTGCAATAATAAGTTATTTTTTTTAAATATCTTCCGTGTAAGTGATTATGTTTGTATGCCCATGTTTTGGTCTAATATCAATAAGATTGTTTCTGTTTTTCTTTAGTTGGCTTTGAAACCAATATTGAGTTAAGCAAATAATGGGTCGAATTATGGTGTTAATAAGTAATATAAATTCTTATGTATATATATTGTATATATGTGACTATAAATTTAGCTAACTAAAAAATTATGTAATATTTAAATACAATCTTGAACATATATATATATATATATATATTTTTTTTTGTTTGTGGGAGGAATGTATGGAATTATTGGATAGAAGTTATTTTTGAGTTAAATGACCTTTTATGCCTTTAAAGTGAGTTAAATATTAATAAATTTTTATATGTGTCTTGACTTTTTTAAAAAGGAATACCAAGTGTTTCCTTCCAAATTTGAAGTGATATAGTATTTTAGTTTTCTTATATGATTTTATGAACTTCAATGTAAAAGTTTTTCAAAGTAATAAGTACACTCACTGATTGAATTATAAAATTTGGAGAAATGTTTATTTCGTTTAATCATCTGCTCTTTTAAATAAATTAAATAAGTATGTTGTTATTCCTACAAATAGGACAACATATATTATAGTTTAACCATGGAGTTAAGCAATGGAAATGGAACTTGTGATTGCAAGACAAAATGCTTATATGTTACACATTGATCGTTTAAAAATGAATAGGAACATCTAATTCTCAAATAAAGTTGATTGTTTTGTTAAAACCAACATATGTGAATTTAAATTTAACTATGCAAATTTAAAAAATAAATATGAATAGATTAGAAAGGCAAGAAATATAAAAGAAATATTTTTTTATATAAATAAAATAAAAATTGAAAACAATGTTAAATATATATAATACTTTCTACATTAAAATATAGAATCAAACTCTTACAAGTTACAACACATATGAGATATAACAACATTTGATATTGGTAGGAGAGGAGGAGAGAATGTTTACTATAAGATGGTAATCCAAATTAGATAATGGAGATGAATCTTTAATAAATAGAACAATGTAATATCTATATATATATAATACTTTCTAAATTAAAATATAGAATCAAACTCTTACAACACATATGAGATATAACAACATTTGATATTGGTGGGAGAGGAAGAGAGAATGATTACTTATAAGATAATAATCCAAATTAGATAAAGGAGATAAATCTTTTAAAATAAGAACAATGTAAAATATATATCATGTAGTCTCTAAAATTAAAATTTAGCATTAACAATTTACAATGATATTTCATTTTTTTTTACAACCCATACAACAAAAATAAGAAATCAAAAATAACAAAAAAAAAAGAAAAATGATTTGAGGTATTGTAGAAGAGAATGAGAGAATGTGAAAATGAGATAGTAAAAGAATGTCAATATGAGAGAATGATAGATTGAGAGAATGCTTATTTATATGATAAGAAATGATGGAAGTTACATTTAGAACTATGGAGTTACAATAGTAATTTATTGTGTTTGAATAAAATTGAGTGGTAGAATATGATTAATGCATAATTTATTTTATTTTCAGTTATAATTTTATTTTAATGTGTGAGTTAAATGTATTGTGTTTATTGGATCTTAAATATTGTTTAAAGCAATTAGAAAGCAAATAAAAAATAAAAAAAATTAGAAAACATTAAATGAAAATCAACCAATAATGAGAGACCAAAATCTTACTTTTATATATATATGATATATTGCTTTAAACTTTGAAATGAGAAACATATTATAAACAATAATTTTACATGAGAAATATATTAATTTAGCCAACCAAAATATGAATATAAGTTTAGCCAACCAAAATAAATAAAAATTATTTAAATTTAACCAAAAATAATTTCTCTTGAAAGATAATAAGTTAGTAGGAGAAATGAATTAATGTGCAATTATTGGATAGGAGTTACATTTGAGTTAAATAGAGTTACATATCTTTAATTATAAATAAATATTTTAATATTTTATAACCTAAAATAAAAGGAATACCAAGTGGCTGAATCAAAATTCACATGATTTGGTTGTTTGTTGATATAAACACAACACTTANTAATAATAACAATCTGAAAAAATGCCAACAACAGTTGCGATTTTTCGGTGTACATTTTCGTAAAATATATATACATATCAATATTTTCTTTTATTTTTATAGAAAATTTTAACAGTTGCATCTTTCTAAAAAGTTGCGTCTGTTAAATGTAGAGGTGTGTCTATTCAAATGTTCACATCTTTAGAAATTTATATATAAATGATTTCTCATCACTGTATTCAAATTTTCTTTATTTTATATTTTTGACAGAAAATTTCAACAGTTGTATTTCTCTAAAAAGTTGCGTCTGTTAAATGTAGAGTTGTGTCTCTTACAAACTATTGTGTCTATTCAAATGTTTGCATCTTTATAAATTTATATATAAGTGACTTCTCATCATTGTATTCAAATTTTCTTTATTTTATATATTTTTGACAGAAATTTTTTACAATTGCATATCTCTATAAAGTTGTGTCTGTTTTTTTTTTTTTTTTT
>NC_025686.1:3344698-3345840 GCF_000633955.1 Camelina sativa
AGAGTAGTGGAAGAAGATGAGAGAATGAAAGAGTGATAAACTAAGAGAATAAGATAATGAGTATTTATAGGAAGAGAAATGATGAAAAATTACATTTAGAAAAATGAGAGTTACAATTCTAATTTATTGTTTTGTTTTAATACAATTGATTAATACAACTTAGTGGAGAAATAAAGTTAATACATAATTTATAGGGAGAAGGTATAAAGATTTCAGTTTTATATTATGTGAGTTAAATGTGAAAATTAATTGTTTTAAATTTGTGTTTTAATATAAATTTTTTTTTGTTAAAATTGCATTGCCAAGTGGACCAATAAGAAGAGACTGAAACTCTACTTTTATATATATGATGATTTTTTTACTTAAAGCAATTACAAAAGTAACCACCAGTAATGATGCCCTAAGAGAACTACTCTGTGTCTCTCTTTAGAGGAGGAAGTTATTAACAAGTTCCTTTCCTTTTTTTTCTTCCTCTCAAAAGTCTTATAATATTTATCAAAAAAAAGTTTTTTCCTTTCTTCTAATCTAAATTCTAAACTGATAAGGAATCCAAAAAAGAGTTCCAAAAACAAAAAAAAAGGAAAAAATGAAAAAATGAAAAAGAAATATTTCCCCTTTTGTAATGGATTATACAAATTAAACACTCTAAACTTTAAATCTCTAACTAAAGCTAAAAGTAATTTGTTAATCAAATCTATATAATAATAACAATCTGAAAAAATGCCAACAACAGTTGCGATTTTTCGGTGTACATTTTCGTAAAATATATATACATATCAATATTTTCTTTTATTTTTATAGAAAATTTTAACAGTTGCATCTTTCTAAAAAGTTGCGTCTGTTAAATGTAGAGGTGTGTCTATTCAAATGTTCACATCTTTAGAAATTTATATATAAATGATTTCTCATCACTGTATTCAAATTTTCTTTATTTTATATTTTTGACAGAAAATTTCAACAGTTGTGTTTCTCTAAAAAGTTGCGTCTGTTAAATGTAGAGTTGTGTCTCTTACAAACTATTGTGTCTATTCAAATGTTTGCATCTTTATAAATTTATATATAAGTGACTTCTCATCATTGTATTCAAATTTTCTTTATTTTATATATTTTTGACAGAAATTTTTTACAATTGCATATCTCTA
>NC_025686.1:3346724-3365241 GCF_000633955.1 Camelina sativa
CGTCCTCTCGTGAGCGAGTGGAGACAAGTTTCGTAATCTCCTCTTCAATGGATATGAAGAGAGGATGTCGATGTCGTCTCCTTCTTGTCTTATTCATGACGTCCGCTAGAGTGCTTGACTCCGGTATACCAAGAGCTATAGGTCCTCTTTCACCGATTAAGTCCAACAAACAGCCCAAAGGAGACCAATTATCGAACCAAAAAGATGTTGATTCACCATTTTTAACAACAATCCGATGGAATGGTTTTGCTATCTCCCGATATTTCAAGATCTTCCTCCAAATCCATGATCCCTTGTTGGTGTTGTCTTTCTCTGCCCATATAGTGCCATTACGGAAAAGATATCTCTTCACCCAATCCACCCAAAGAGAACCTTTAGCAGATAGAAGTCTCCAGATTAGTTTCAAAACACTCACTTTATAAGCTTCCTCAAGCGACCGTAAGCCTAAGCCCCCTTCACTCGTCGGTAAGCAGACCTCTGTCCAGGCGACCTTTGTTTTCTTTGCGTTTAAAGATGGCCCTGACCACAAAAACGCAGAGCAGAGCTTATCTATCTCATGGATACAAGTTTTCGGAAGCCTAAAAGCGGCTATCCAAAAGTTGGTGATGCTGAAAATTACTGAGCGAAGGAGTTGCAGTCTGCCAGCAAAGGAGAGCATCCTTGCTGTCCACGAGCCAATTTTCAGTTGAATCTTCTCCAGTAGAGGTGAGTAATCCGCAGAGGACATTCACTTTGGAAGTAGAGGCAAACCGAGATATCTCACCGGTAAAGTACCAGTTGCAAAAGGGAATTGTTGAAGAATAGCCTGTCGTTGATCTACTGGTATCCCTGCCATGAATATAGTTGATTTTTCGAGATGATATGGAGGCCTGAGTGCACAGCGAAGTCATCAAAAACTCCCAAAGCACCTGTGATTGATGTCTTGTCTCCCTCTACAAAGACCATCAAATCGTCTGCAAAGCATAAATGAGTGAGCTTTAGTTGGTGACATCTTGGGTGAAAACCAAATTCTCTGTTTCGTGCCGCCATGTCGAGTTTTCTTGAAAGGACATTCATACAAATAACGAAGAGGTATGGACTGAGGGAGCAGCCTTGCCGGAGGCCACGTAAGCTTCTAAAGTAACCCGCCAGTTCACCATTCACTTGTACAGAAAATGATGCAGTCGTAATACAAGTTTGAATCCATTGCACGTATTGTTTAGGAAAACCAAGTGCTCTCAAAGTAGTGAGAAGGAAACTCCATTGAACTGAGTCGAAAGCTTTTGAGATGTCAATCTGCATTGCACACCTAGGAGTAACGGTTTCCTTGTGGTAGTCTTTAACTAGTTCTGTGGCGAGAAGAACATTTTCCATTAGCAATCTGTCTTTGACAAAGGCTGATTGATTGGGGGAGATGAGCTTTGGAAGAACAATCTTGAGCCAGTTAGCTAGTATCTTCGAGATCACCTTATACAAAACATTGCAGCAGGAAATTGGACGGTAGTCTTTCATCACCCTAGCCTTCTTCTTCTTAGGGATCAGGGCTAAGATGGTTGAATTTACTCCTTTCGGCAGAAAGCCGGTTCTGAAAAACGATTGTACGGCCACCAGAAAATCATTACCCACAATAGACCATGATTTCTTGTAGAATTCAGCGTTGTAACCATCCGGACCCGGAGACTTATTGTTTGGCATCGCAAAAAGAACACGACGAACCTCCTCCTTCGTAACCTCATGGATAAGCAAGTTTTTATCGCTGTCAGTACACTTATCGCTGTCAAAACATTGCAGCAGTAAACTTATCACCCTAACCTTCTTCTTCTTAGGGATCAGGGCTAAGATGGTTGAATTTACTCCTTTCGGCAGAAAGCCGGTTCTGAAAAACGATTGTACGGCCACCAGAAAATCATTACCCACAATAGACCATGATTTCTTGTAGAATTCAGCGTTGTAACCATCCGGACCCGGAGACTTATTGTTTGGCATCGCAAAAAGAACACGACGAACCTCCTCCTTCGTAACCTCATGGATAAGCAAGTTTTTATCGCTGTCAGTACACTTGTGCTCTAAAATGTTTTCCAGCTCCTCACGTGACCAGCAAGCATAGTCCGCAGGGATTTGTGTGAGAAAATCGTTGAAATATCTCTCTGCCTCGCTTTTGATTTCGTCTTGAGTAGAGACAATGGTCCCATCATCACACTGTATTTCGTTGATATTGTTTTGGAACTCCCTCATGGTAGCTGAAGCATGAAAAACTCTATTGTTTTGGTCACCAACCTTAAGCCAATGAAGTTTTGCCTTCTGCTTCAAATAGCTTTCCTCAATATCAGAAAGTCTTTTCCATTTTTCATATGCCTCTGCCTCTCGAGAGACTGCAATCGATGAGGGGTTAGCCATTGTCTGCTTCTGAAAGTCACAAAGACGCTTATAAGCCTCCTTTGTGCGAAGAGAGATACTACCAATGGTTTGCTTTCCCAAGAGGCGCAGATGGGGTTTCAGAGCCTTTAACTTCTTTGAAAAACGATGCATGGCGGAAGTAGAGTGGAAAAGAGGAGGAGAGGCACTCCATCACTGTGCAATCTCTGTTTGGTAATTCGGATGAGTAGTAATTGCATTAACAAATTTAAAAGGTCTTTTAACCCTTTTGGCTTCCCCAGCAATATAAAATCTGCAACGCATATGATCCGAACAACCTCCAGGCTCAAACACGGAATAGGACTGATGATATTGTTGTATCCACTGCTTACTGAATAAGATCCTATCCAGTTTCTTACAGATAACCCCGTCTTGCCGTTTGTTGCACCATGTATACCGATGTCCTTGGTAACTCATATCCGATAGCTCACAATGTCGAACCAACTCCTGAAAATCTCGCATACCAGGGGAAACAGAGGGATGAGTGCCATACAGAGAGTGGTCATCTCCCTCAAGAATCTCATTGAAGTCACCACAAAGGATCCATGCTTTGTCCGTAAACAGAGGGGAATCATGATGGTGTTTCAGGTCTTCCCAAAGAGACTTCCTGTCTGCAGCAAGGTTCGCAGCGTAGATAAAAGAAACAAAAAATTCTTTTTGTCTGTCATCCAAAAGTACCGATACAGTGATCAGTTGAGATGTTTTATAAATTGGGGTGACTCTCACATTGTTCCTCCACACCACCCAAATCCGGCCTAAACGGTGCTCTTCATAGTTAGAAAGTACAGACCAGTTTGCGAATACAGAGCGCACAACTCTGTCCGCTCGATTCACCTTCACCTTTGTTTCCAGTAAACAACCAAAATCAAATTGCCTTTGAGCCAACCACTCTCGGACGACTCTATGCTTTTCGGTTTTGTTAAATCCACGGATATTCCAGAAAAAACCCGACATCAGAGAGGTTTTGAGGATTGACGAGTTTTCATCACTCCAGGAGGTTGAATTCTGGAGCTCTGTTGGACATCTTTTGACAGAAACTTGTGACCCTCCTTTGAAGCCCTTGGTAAAGATGGTCGCAGTGCACCCGTGAGACCTTCAGCAGCGTTACCCACATTCTGCAACTGGTTACTGCACTGCTCTACCGGAATATCAACACGTTCTTGAACCTCCTCACGCTTATTTCCGAACATATCTTCACCTAGCTCACCCTTGTCACTAAGGCATGAGAATGAATTACTCATAATAGAGACCTCTCCATATCGTAGCTCTTGTGGTTTGTTAGGGCTACGGACATCCTTCGTTGGGGTACACCAACCTTGGTCCTCCGCCCCCTCTGCCACATCAGAGCTCTGTTGCTTTGTCACATCCGTCACCGCTTCATGCCCTGAATCAACAGTGGAATGTGGAATAATCACTGGCGCTTTTAGTGGCTCGTCCACAGAAACCTGAGTTGGTACCACCACAGAACCGACTGTGGCCTGAGTGGGTGTCGTGGCATGTGTAACAGCATCAGCTTGCGTCATTGACATCTTCCTCTGGAGACAGTCAGAATGTAGGTGACCCCATTTTGAACATGTCGTACACCGTGGAGGCAACCAAGGGTACACAAACTCAACAACCGTGTCACCTCCCCTCTCAAACTTAAAAGAAAAATGCTTTGGTAGATCCTTCGTGAGATCCACCTCCACAAAAACTTTTGCCTCATCTAACGACTTACACGCCACAGTATCAGAATGTAGCTTCTTTGGTGTCCCTAGTGGACTGGTGATTGCACTTAGTACCTTCCATGAGAAATACTTTGCCGGAACATTCTTAACGATTACCCATAAAGAGACTGTTTTCAGGTCTGCCTGCTCTGCCTCTGCAATGGGGGTCCACTTCGTCAACACTACAGGGACACCACACAAATTCCACATACCTCTGTTCAGGACACGCAATCGTGTGCGTTCATCCGGAATACGGAATCGGACTGTTGTTTTGTCAACGACAAAGACATCAATCTTAATGGATTTATCACCCAAAGTCCAAATCTTATTAACCATAGCATGTATACCTCCCACAAAGGGGGCTTTCGCAAGGAACTTCCCCACCAGGAAGTCCTCCCATAGAGGATGTGCATCCTCAAAAACAATGTCTGGTATCCTCACCGTAGGCATCCCATCTACTTCTTCTATATCCAACGACACTTTCGTCATCTCCTCTGAGTTTTTCACCAGAGACACCCACGAACGCTTCTCTGTGACAGGGGGAGCATCGTTTTGTGAGCCTCCACTACCCGACGGGATACTGGTAGCCCCATCAACAATAGCAACCTCCCGCTTCTCAGTTGGGGCCTGCTCACCCTGCACACTTGTGTCCGGAGCACCCCCCGCACTCGTTCCTCCTAAAACCTCCGTAACAGCCTCCTTTGCCTGCCCCTCTTCCACAGCCTCCTTTGTCAGCCCCTCTGGACGCAAGGGATCCGGCAGCCCCGGCGGAGTATCCTCCGGCGGCATCAAAACGTGGGTAGAAAGCAAAAACCCTAAATCGCCTTTTTTGTCGCCACAGAGCAAAACGGTATCGTTTTCCGCTTTCGGTATGCAAACTTTTCTCTTTCAAAGTTGTGTCTGTTAAATATAGAGTTATGTCTTTTACAAACAGTTGTATCTATTCAAATGTTCGCATCTTTAAAAATCTATATATAAATAACTTCTCATCATTGTATTCAAATATAATAATAACAATCTGAAAAAATGCTAACAACAGTTACGATTTTTCGTCGTACCTTTTCGTAAAATATATTTATATATATTTTTTTGACAAAAAATTTCAACGGTTGCATCTCTCTAAAAAGTTACGTCTGTTAAATGTACAGTTGTGTATCTTACAAACAGTTGTGTCTATTCAAATGTTCACATCTTTATATATTTATATATAAGTGACTTCTCATCATTGTATTCAAATTTTCTTTATTTTCTATTTTTGACAAAAAAAATTTACAGTTGCGTCTCTCTAAAAAGTTACGTCTGTTGAATATAGAGTTATGTCTTTTACAAACAGTTGTGTCTATTAAAATATTCACATCTTTAGAAATCTATATATAAATAATTTCTCATCATTGTATTCAAATGTTCTTTATATTTGTATTAGTTAAAAGAGAATTTGTTAGAAATGATGTCTCATCACTGTGAGAAATTTATTGCATTTTGATATATTTTGTTAATCGTTGTAATATTTAATTATATTCAGTCTCTAGGTATACAACCATCTATTCATCGAGGGTTATCATTCTATTGGTATGAATCCAAACCAAATTTTTTTGCTTTTAGCTGTTAAAAAATGTGGTTCAAGTTGGTTTTTTAGAAAATGAGAGCATATTGGCTCGTATATATTTGTTTATTTTTTTGTCACAAGTATATATATATATATATATATATATATATATATATATATATATATTTGTCTACTCCATATTTTTTGATTAGAAAACTAATTGTATTATAGAAAACAATATGGATTTATATTTTTCTATTTTTTTAAAAAATATCTGATTATGAAATATCAAGGTAAAAATAAAAATAAAATATCACAGTTTGTTCTATTATATTTTCTACAGTTGGGAATATTTAGTTTATTGGAAGATGGAGAACTGGTGATGAACAAAAAGATTGACGGTTGAGATGATTGTCCAATAAACTATCTTGACGACAAAGACTTATCTACAACTTCATATAGATTAAGAGAATTTGTATATTTAGTTCTAGTCATAATACACTCAAATTGAAATCTTAACAACAAGAGATACTGAATATGATATATTATAAAAGCTTGAAAAGGTTTTGGATTTTAACTGCCAAAAAAAAAAGAGGAACGTGTGAGAGCAATGAACCAGGCCGTCCTTGGCCGACCATCTTCCTTAGACGCGCACATTGTGATGCTACATCATACACCTAAATATTATTGTTATAAGTTCTAACTATTATTATTCCCCTCTAATATTTATTATATTATATATTTATGTGTGACTCGGAATAATTAACCAACATCTTACGCAGAGAAAAATTAGTAATAAATATATTCAATATTGGATTAACCATGTATATATAATCTATTATAATTAGCAAAATATTTAATGACTATAGGTTGTTTTATATAAAAATATGTTTCATCTATAAAACGATAGTTGTTTGTATTACATATATATTTACAATACTGCCTTTATGAAATAGATGTATTCTTTTTTATATGAATATATAACTGAGTTTTGATTTAAATAAATAAAATATGTGATAACTTTCTGTTTAGTTATATTCAAATTTGAGAGGATTGGTAATTTTTCTTACTGATTGCATCAATAGTAATATTTATATTCATTTTTTATGAAGTAAACATTGATTTTGGAAATAGAAATATGTTTGAGTTATGCTAAAAAGGATCAAAATAATTAATAGAGATGAATTTAAACAAATTATTATGTAAATTTAAGAATGGTCCTCAATTAATATTTTTAATATTTGTAATTTGTTATATGATTATTAAAGAAATTTATAGTATCTTATACAATGTATTCATAATTTTATCATTTAAAACAAAACAAAAAAAATTAAAAATATAATCATTTACATATCATATTTGACAACAAGAGAATAAGTTGTAACGGTTCATAAAATATACAAAATATGATTGTAAGGTTAAGAAGAGAAGACATGATTGTAGATTGCATTTATCATTTTTCAGAAATTTAAAAATATTTTACGAAAAATTATGACGAAAAGACATAGATAAAAGGTTACATTAAAAAGACGCGAACGAAAAGATAAGACGAATAAAAGCGAACAAAATAACACGACTGCAATATTATCTCATGGCAGTTAATCGTAAAAATTTATTTAATTTGATGTGTGTAGCATTGATAATTATTTATTTAATCATATGTGAAGGTAAGATTATTTTTTAAAGAATATTTTTCAATAAAGATATAAAGAATGTTTCAAAAATTTGTATGTTTTTGAAATTTTATTAAATAGTTTAGGAATACCAATAGTTTAATAAATAAATTTAATTAAATAACTTTTGTAATAAATATTTTACTAAAATGAGTTCCCCACGATATCGCGGGGGCTTCATACCTAGTTTATGTAGTAGAAATTCTTCAAAAGTCGACACTATCTAAGTATGTATTCGTTAAAGCACATATTACATACGGTATTTAAATTAGTTACTCCAAGCAAAACCACTACTAGTGTACCAAATAGTATCTAGTATGTGGCTTTTAATTAGCACTTGTTAAAGTAATAGATTTGAGGGGAAAACTTGTCTTATTCCATAAACATAATATAGTATATATAGGGGATACAACTTGATGAACAAACATTATGTTATAATTTGATGGACTTCTAATGGGCTCTGAATAAATGTAAATGCGTGTAAGATGCTGCCTCGTTAAAATTCTTACCAGAAAAATTAAATGGGAAAAACCATGGTTAAGGGAAATAGAGTGCAACACGCATTTACTCCCTCTGATGAGTGCATCTGTCAAGATCGGTGTAAGCCATGGAGACAAACTAATTTCTTGAACGTAGCAGTTGGAAGCTGTGAATGGTTTGTGAAACTGTGAATGGTTTGAAACAGCAAGCCGGCAAGAGTTACGTTCAATTATATAACTTATTGTACAAGTCTCGTCGGCAAGAGTTGGGGTCTTATGCTTATATTTAAGTCTCGGTTTGTTATGTTTTTTGTTATTGTAACCGGATAGTAGTATATTTGTGTGACATCTATTTTATTTATCTACCGGTGTTTTATAAAGTGGCCAAAAAAAAAAAAAAAGAGATCAACTGTTTTATTTTATCTTTCATTTTTAAAAAAATAGTTAGTGGAAAACATATGTGGTTAATAATAATTGAGCTAAATAGTGAAAATGAAAATCCAAGAAAAAAACAAGTCCCGTGGTGGACACGAGACGATCATCAATCTACGGCCATGAATATTAATCATTTTTTTCAATTTAAGAAAAACAAACAAATCCAATAAATAATTCACATTTCATCTCTCATTTTTATTCCTATCCTTTGCTTTCTCAACACACGACTCTCTCTCTCTCTCTCTCTCTCTCTCAAAAAAAAAAAAACAATCTTCTTCTAACTTCTCTTTAGAGCCACAACAACATCATATCAATGGCGTCTCTTCTCGCAAACGGTATCTCCGGCTTCTCACCACAACCCACTTCCGATTCCTCAAAATCACCAAAAGGGTTCCACCCAAAACCCGAATCTTTCAAATTCCCATCTCCCAAATCCCTAATTCCAACAAGACCACTCTTCAAAATCAGAGCCGATGTCGGAATCGACTCTCGTCCCACCATCGAAGCCACCGATACATCATCAACCTCAGCCGATAAGCTTCAACAGTATTTTCAAAATCTCGATTACGACAAGAAATACGGATTCGTCGAAGACATCGACTCCTTCACGATCCCTAAAGGCTTATCCGAAGAAACGATTCGATCGATTTCGAAACTGAAAGAGGAACCTGAGTGGATGCTCGAGTTTAGGTTCAAAGCTTACGAGAAGTTTCTGAAACTGGAAGAGCCTAAATGGTCAGACAATAGGTATCCTTCGATTAACTTCCAAGACATGTGTTATTACTCTGCTCCTAAAAAGAAACCAACTTTGAATAGTTTAGATGAAGCTGACCCTCAGCTTCTTGAGTATTTCGATAAGTTAGGTGTTCCTTTGACTGAGCAGAAACGTTTAGCTAACGTTGCTGTTGATGCTGTTCTCGATAGTGTTTCAATAGCTACTACTCATAGGAAGACTCTTGAGAAGTCTGGTGTCATCTTCTGTTCTATCTCTGAAGCTATTAGGGAGTATCCTGATTTGATTAAGAAGTATTTGGGAAGAGTTGTGCCTAGTGATGATAATTACTACGCTGCTTTGAATGCTGCGGTTTTTAGTGATGGCTCTTTCTGTTATATTCCCAAGAACACTAGATGTCCGATGCCTATTTCGACTTATTTCCGGATTAATGCGATGGAGACTGGTCAGTTTGAGAGGACTTTGATTGTTGCTGAGGAGGGGAGTTTTGTTGAGTATTTGGAAGGATGTACTGCTCCTTCTTATGATAAGAATCAGCTTCATGCTGCTGTCGTTGAGCTTTACTGTGGGAAAGGAGCTGAGATTAAGTACTCTACTGTCCAGAATTGGTATGCTGGGGATCAAGAAGGTAAAGGTGGGATTTACAATTTTGTCACTAAGCGTGGTCTTTGCGCTGGGGATCGTTCTAAGATCTCGTGGACTCAGGTTGAGACAGGGTCGGCGATTACTTGGAAGTATCCGAGTGTGGTTTTAGAAGGGGATGATTCGGTTGGCGAGTTTTACTCTGTTGCGTTGACTAATAACTATCAGCAAGCTGATACAGGGACCAAGATGATTCACAAAGGGAAAAACACAAAAAGTAGAATCATTTCAAAGGGGATATCGGCTGGGCACTCGAGAAACTGTTACCGTGGTCTTGTTCAGGTTCAGTCCAGAGCTGAGAATGCTAAAAATACTTCGACTTGTGACTCAATGCTTATCGGTGACAAAGCAGCTGCTAATACCTATCCTTACATCCAGGTAAATATGTCTATGATTATAAGCTATGATAAAAGCTGTTAACTTTTGTCTGCCAGTTCTTGATTGATTGCGTATAAATTTTGGTTGTGAACTTCTTTTGTAATTGTTGTGGGTGTCTGAAACAATAACAGGTAAAGAATCCATCGGCGAAAGTAGAACACGAAGCAAGTACCTCAAAGATTGGAGAAGATCAGCTATTCTATTTCCAGCAGAGAGGAATCGATCACGAGAGAGCATTAGCAGCGATGATCTCTGGATTCTGCAGAGATGTTTTCAACAAGCTACCTGATGAATTTGGAGCTGAAGTTAACCAGCTTATGAGCATCAAGCTTGAAGGATCAGTGGGTTAAAAACAAACCTCACATTTACAGAACAGTTAAGGAAAAAAAAAACAGAGTCTTTGTGCTTCTCAATAAGGACACTTCTAGTTTCAGTATCTGTAAAACTTTGTATTATGTAATGTTTTGGTAGTTTTATGTGAATCTTGTGAAAGGTGTTGTTAATAGTATAACTCTTGCTAAAAACATGAAAACAATAATGTTTACAGAAATGATATTTGTAATAAAACTCTTTTGTTTACATCTTTCTTCAGTTTTGTGGGGAATTTTAGAAAATTGTAGAATCGTCAGGAGGAGGATCAGTAAAAAGAGACTGAATCTCTTCTAGAGATTTGCCTTTGGTCTCTGGAACAAGCTTGGCAGTGAACACAAATCCAAGGCCAATCACTGTGGCAAACATCATAAATGTTCCTGCAATAAAAAACGTTTTAGTTAGGTGACAACAACTTTACTTTCAAGATTCAGAACTTATATTCTTTAATTAATTACACTTAAAAACAAATTAAATACTATACCTGTGGAGCTCCACTGAAGCAAGAAACCGAAGGAAAAGGCAACGAGCAATGAGCTTATAGAGCTGACCAAGTTACACAATGTTCCTGCTGCTCCCTTCACGTCTACTGGATAAATCTAGTCGAGGAAAAAAAAAATTACTTATGTAATGGATTTAACGTTTTATAGATGTCTGATGTTTTTGTATCTATTTTAGAAATTTTGATTATTATACCTCTGATGCTATGATCCATGGTATTGTTGCCATACCTGATCCGTATGATCCAAAATACACCTAATTTAATAAACACGCAAAATACGGTTCTGAAGATTATGAAAATTCATTCGATTTAAGTTGCTCGAGCTCTTTAAATTCTAAATCTTTAAAAAAGTCAAAAACTTAAACCATAAGTCCTAGAAACTGCAATCTATACTCGAAAACCTAAAAAAAGAAATTGACCTAGTTCTTTTAGATGATACTATAAAATTTTAGATTTATTCTCAATTATATTAATTACCGTAACACTAATCAGAGCCAAGACAGGTGTTCCTGTTTCCCAGCAATTGTTCTCCTGCAGAACGAAATAACCAGAAAATTTACGGTCCGGTCTGATAGAAACTAAAACCAACTTCCAGTTTAGTAGAGAAGATGCAACAATAAGTAAGCATGCATGCCTTCAAGAAGAGCGAAATGGCTGTGGCAAGACAACCCAAGAACATTCCAGCTTGAGAAACCTACACTCAGTCCCAATAAAAAAAAATCCTAAACTTTCTTTAAAAACCGAACAAATTAATCTATCCATTTCTTGCACGAGTTTGAGATTTTGTTTTACCAATAGGAGCGTACGTCTTCCAGATACATCAACAAGCACGGTACCTAAAATGCCTCCAAACAACTACAAGAATGTGCTTTAAATTTATTGGTAAAACTAAAAATGTATCGAATATTATATCGAACAAAACTATGGAATTATATGTAAACTATGGTCTTTTAGTATAACCTGAACAACTGAAGTAGATATGAATCCAAAGTGACTCGATACACCTAGATCATCGGATAATTTAAGGACCATTCGATGAAAGTAATCATCTTTATGGTAAATAAAAACAAGATCCATTGAAGAAGAAGGATGATTACCTGTAGAGGTGAAAATGGAACCAGTGTAAAAAGAATAACTGCTAAGACCTCCAAGCTGAGGCAAAGCTATAAGAACAACTCCAATCTGTATTATAAACCAAATTGAAACAAATAAATCAAGAAAATGTAAAAAGAAAAACGCTTTTGATGTCTTTTTTTTTGAAGAGATTTACTTACGGTAAGTGAGAACACATATTTTCGCTGAAAGAGTTTGAAGAAACCGTGCTCATCGATGTCTTGTTGTTGTTTAACATGTTCTGTATTGTCCTAATAATCATCAAATTGTTGGGAGATTTATGTTATTAAAAAAAAAAAGGATATACTTATGTAGATCATATGGATTATATCCTTACTAATATCTCTGCTGCTTCATCTGATACATCAGATGTTGCTCCTCTAAGGCTTAACAAAACCGCCTTAACCTCCGTTTCCCTCCCAACTTTAGCCTACAAAACGAATTAGTTTATTTGATTTAAGCTTTAAGGTTTTGCAGAGCAAGTATTCATGCAAAGATATNATAAGTAAGCATGCATGCCTTCAAGAAGAGCGAAATGGCTGTGGCAAGACAACCCAAGAACATTCCAGCTTGAGAAACCTACAATCACTCCCAAAAATATATCCTAAAACTTTCTTCAAAAACCAATAGATTAATCTAGGCACGAGTGGTTAGATTTTGTTTTACCAATAGGAGCGTACGTCTTCCAGATACATCAACAAGCACGGTACCTAAAATGCCTCCAAACAACTACAAGAATGTGCTTTAAATTTATTGGTAAAACTAAAAATGTATCGAATATTATATCGAACAAAACTATGGAATTATATGTAAACTATGGTCTTTTAGTATAACCTGAACAACTGAAGTAGATATGAATCCAAAGTGACTCGATACACCTAGATCATCGGATAATTTAAGGACCATTCGATGAAAGTAATCATCTTTATGGTAAATAAAAACAAGATCCATTGAAGAAGAAGGATGATTACCTGTAGAGGTGAAAATGGAACCAGTGTAAAAAGAATAACTGCTAAGACCTCCAAGCTGAGGCAAAGCTATAAGAACAACTCCAATCTGTATTATAAACCAAATTGAAACAAATAAATCAAGAAAATGTAAAAAGAAAAACGCTTTTGATGTCTTTTTTTTTGAAGAGATTTACTTACGGTAAGTGAGAACACATATTTTCGCTGAAAGAGTTTGAAGAAACCGTGCTCATCGATGTCTTGTTGTTGTTTAACATGTTCTGTATTGTCCTAATAATCATCAAATTGTTGGGAGATTTATGTTATTAAAAAAAAAAAGGATATACTTATGTAGATCATATGGATTATATCCTTACTAATATCTCTGCTGCTTCATCTGATACATCAGATGTTGCTCCTCTAAGGCTTAACAAAACCGCCTTAACCTCCGTTTCCCTCCCAACTTTAGCCTACAAAACGAATTAGTTTATTTGATTTAAGCTTTAAGGTTTTGCAGAGCAAGTATTCATGCAAAGATATAGGGTGCAAATGGTTGCACAATTGAAAAGGTTGAAGGAGTTGAAAAAAATTATTCAACCAAGTTTCACCATTTGATTGGAAGAGGTTGAAGAAGTTGGAAAAATCTATTCAACCCATTCAATCTAAAAAGTTGAAAAAATAAATTAATCCTACAGCAAAAATGTTCAACTTGTTCAACCACTATTTTGGAGATGAATGGGTTGAATATTTTCCAACTCAATTTTGTTCAACTCATATTTTCAATTTTAAGCAACCATTTGCAGCCAAAATGTTTTCCTTTGACTCACCAAAGATAAAAAAAAAACACTAACCCTTTGGCATAAATATCATGTTTAACTGGTTAAAGGAAGATATTTACGTTAATTTAGTGATAAAAGTATCATGTTTAATTACACTTTGAAAACAAACTGTAAATTAAATGTCAAAGAATTTTTGTAAGTTTTTACAGAGAGATGAAAATGTTATGTTTTACATATGGTAAATACACACTATTGTATACCAGAATATGACCCGTGCTAGAGCATGAGTTGAAATTGATTCATTTTGTTTATTTAGTAATTTTTAATTTAAAACATCTTATATTTTAATTTCATCACATTATTTAAAACTATACAATTCAACAAAAAATATATGAAAGGAATTTAAATATTCAAATTTTGACTCGTTATTCAGTCAAAATTTTCTGATAAAGTTAGGTAAGATTTTCTCTTTTAGTATAATCAGAAATCACTTGTAATCTACGGAAGAGTGATTAATTTCTGATATATCTTTTTGTCTATATATGGTTAGTTAAATTTATTTGAGATTTTTTTAAAAAAATTATTTTTCTTTTTTTTGAGATTTTATTTTATTCTTTGTTATTTTATTATATAACCTATCAAATAATTAATCCATATAACCTATCAAATAATTAATCTTAGTTATAATTTATATTAATATTATATGGTCTACCAATTTGAATTCGTGTACTTCCGTTTTATTAAAAGGGGGATGATACACACTATAAATGTCTGAGGCTATCGGATTTGGTTTTGTAGTATCCAAAATATACTAGACAAAATCACAAAAACACAAAAAAAAAATACTGTATTCTTATGTTATGTGTTACCTTAAGAGTGAAAATAATAATCTAACATACATATATAACATAAATATAAAACACAGAAATAGATAATAAGTGAATAAACAAATGCTTACTAGCCATCTAGGAGATTCGGGGATGAAGAAAAGAAGAGGCATAACCATTAGAGAAGGTATACATCCTGTCCAACAGAACACAAAAACCATTAGTACTTGTTCATGTATTTGAATGAAATCAGAAAGTTTGATTTTTGCATTTCGATAAGAATTAGTCTTAATTACATACCCAAAATGGCTAAATTGCGCCATGCAACGACTGTTCCAAGTGCATAAAAGACCGATATACCAACACCCGCAAATGACTGTAGAACATTCAAAAATTGTATAATTAAATTCATTTATAGTTTTCAAGATTTTAATTCTCTTATAATTTACCTGAGCCAAGGAAGAAGCAGCTCCTCGCAAGTTCCTTGGTGCTATTTCAGAGATGTAAATCGGTCCCTGTGATTAATAACGATTGTCACATCATATAATTTGTTACAAAATAAAAGCACCAATATATTTATATTTAAATCTTATTTTCAATAAGTCTCAGAAGTTTATAATACCTTTTGAATTGACCAAATTATCTAATCTATTCAACCCCAAAACTTACAGTTATAAAATCTGCTCAAAATAATAATCTGATTAAACAGCTCTAGTTTTACACATTCATACTCCCTCTGTTTTTTATTAGTTGTCGTTCTAGAGTTAAAATTTTGTGTCAAAATACTTATCGTTTTAGATTTCCAATGCAAATATTTGATAAATATTCCAATTTTCTCCAATTGTTTTAATGTTTTGATCAATAAAAAAAATAGAAAATATATTAGAAAAAAATAAAACAAGAAAATTAATGGTTTTTTTAATTTGTATGAAACAACCTTAAACGACAACTAACAAAAAAAAACGGAAGGAGTACCAAATATGAGCTAATTCCGATCGAGATCCCTTGCAGCAACCTTCCGAGATCAAGCAGCCAAACACCCTTTTGTTCAAACAATTAATTAAAGAATAAAATAATTATAAGTCACAATAAGTTATAGTAGAAACAATTTATCGACTTTCATTATTAAAATTTAAACCAAAATATAATTTCACAAACCGTGGCAAATGCAATAGCAAACCAGCCGATTACAAAGAGGATGTTAGTGATCCATATTGTCTGGTTCGAGAAAGAATCACACAACAGATGAGTATGTTATAATTTATAACCATAACTAATTGTATTACAATTAACTTTTAACATTGAGAACCACTAATCATTCTTCGGCAGAAACTTACGTAGACACGACCAACCAAATCTGTTAATTTCCCACAGATTAATGCTCCAAGGATTAATCCAACCATCAATATCGATCCAAAAAATGAAAACTGAGAGAGACAAAAACGAATAATAATTAAAAAAAAACGAATAATAAAAAAAGAAAACAATAATTGAAAATTAGTTGAACCAAAAAACAATCCGATCAAACCGGAATAAACCGAAAGAGAAAATAGAATAAAAATTAATAATTGAGCACTTGCATCAGCTATGGATAGATTCAAGTCTTTTACAATACTTTTGTCTGTGTAGGAGCCGTATATCCGTACTGTAGGGAAAAAAATATGGTTGATGACAATTAAAAATTGAAACATGCATTAACCACAATTATGATTTTTTAAAAAAGATTTTAAATATGAGTTTAGGAACTCACAATGCAACCAAAGGTGTAGGCACTACAAGAAACCGTAGTTAAGGCAAAAACAAAAGGCCTCGTGGAAGCATTTGATATTTCAGACAGAAGTGAAGAGGATTTACTAGGAGATTGTAATAACAAGGATTCTTCCGCCATCTTTTTAGAATCTGAGATTATAAATCAAAGTGTAATTAACACAATCTCAAGAAAGCATAATTAAACTTCATCAAAGAAAGAAGGAGATATATATATAAATCTTGGAAAAATGTAAAAAACCTTTTTTTTTTTTTTTTTTTTTGAATTTGGAAGATTGTTGGTCTCCTGAAGTAGTGGAACTACACAAAAAAAACACAGGTCGTGTTTCCCCTTTCCCCTTTTATGCTGTAAGTTGGAACTAACTAGCAAGAAATTTTGTAACAAAAGTGGGGGCTGGGCACAGTAAAACAAATAAAGACTTTCACCAGCCAACAACGACGTGCCAACTACCAAATGGTCCAATTTTTTTTTTTTGACAATCAACCAAATGGTCCAAATATATATCCACCACACAACTTTTTGCTTCTTCGGATAGAGTTGAGAGAGTTGAGAGCATCCACCGACTGTTGTGTGTGACTTAAGAGAGTTGAGAGTACTCTTGAGACTTTCAACGTATGTTTTATGGGCTTGTTTACTTGTGAGTTGTGGCTTATTGAATAAACTTATACTCGTAATGATTCCACGTGCATATTTAAATAACTTGGGCACTTCTTGCTACACAGGCCCATTTAAAGAAGCATGTGTATATTCATTATTGTTTATTCTTATTTTCCTATTTCCCTTACTATAATTTCGGCGATTATTTTTTTTTACTTAATTTATATAACTTGGGCGATCAAAGTCAAACCCTACGTTATGGGAATATTTAACATCTTAATTCGCACATGACCCAATCGTAAAAAGCATATCAAGAACCACTTTGTTGTCTCAATCTAGCTAATACCGAGAAGTCAAAGTTTTAACTATTGTAGAAAAGGGTCCTTTTATACTTATCTTTTCAGAAAATTGTAGAATCTTCAGGAGGAGAATCGGTGAAAAGAGACTGTATTTCTTCTAAAGATTTGCCTTTGGTCTCTGGAACAAGCTTGGCAGTGAACACATATCCAATGCACATCACTGCCGCAAATATCACAAATGTTCCTGCAATATAATAATTTTATTTCCCAAGTTCATGCATGAAGAAGATCATTAATTTCTAGATAGTTTATAACATTGTTTTGTGTATAATATATATAGTATATATAGACTATTTAGTTACCTGTGGAACTCCATTGAAGCAAGAAATTGAAGGAGTAAGTAACAGCCATGAGTTTATAGAGCTGAGCAAGTTACACACTGTGTCTGCTGCTCCTTTCACGTCTACTGGATAAATATAACAAAGATAATGGTTAAAAACTGAATTCTTAATTTACAATGAATTAACAATTTAGATATTTTGATTTTTTTTCTTTTTTATAATTTTGTTTAATTTACCTCTGATGCTATCAGCCATGATATCGGTCCCATGCCTAATCCGTATGATCCAAAATACACCTAATATGATAATGAAAAAAACACAATTTCATAGTTTTGGCATTGTTTAAATAATTGTCTTCTGATTATTTACAATTGAAAAGATAATTGCGGGAAAGAGATTGCACAACACTAAACGCTTGGGCTTTATGGTAGTCGCAAAACTTATTTCCACCTTGCCCCTGCTCGTTTATGGTAGTCGCAATACTTCTTTCCACCTTTACCCGATGGGTCCCTGACCCATTTGTTATTCCAGGGTTTTGATGACGACGCTTGGAGGTCCTGATTGCTAACAGCAAACGCTTGGGCTTTCCTTGCCTTCTCCAGCTTGTCAGCATACTCCTTGTCGAGGTGTTGACGAGGCTCGTGATGCTCGTCCTGTACCTTCTCTTTTCCTTTGGCTGACTTAGAGGCCGGCGGTTCTGGCAACGGTCGGTTCGCTCTCGATGCGCTTTCCTCAGCCAGCTCGATGTATTTGTTGGCGCGGTGCAGCGCGTCGTCGAGAGACAGGGGCTCATGGACTATGATGTCTTCCCTAAATCGGGAACCGTGAGCGAGAGCGTTGCGGAGAGCTGATATCGCTGTGTCATCAGCGATCGAGAGCTTTGAAACTATTCTTTTGAACCTTTCCATAAAATCCCGGAGCGACTCGTTGGTTTGCTGGAACATGTTCCACAGATCGGCATTCGAGGCACCTCGAATCATAAATGTGGA